>NC_041385.1:716060326-716071872 GCF_002162155.2 Triticum dicoccoides
ATCCCCCAAGTTCATTTTAGTTGGAAGCTCCCTCTAGGCTACATCATTCCCAGGCCACGTGGGTCCGTCCCTGTGGCATGCATCCCTTTTTCTTATGCTTTTAGCTTACCTTGCTGGGGGCGCCCCTCGGGATGCATCATCCCCAAGCCACTTGGGTCTGACCCAGCGGCATGTATCCGTTCTGCTTTTGCCTAAGCTGGTTTGCCTTTCATGCCTAATCTACTTGCGATTATCACCTACTCGATTGCTACCTACCACGGGCCTCTCTCTCCCTCTCTCTCGTGCAAATCGCTTGCGCGTTAAAAGGGGGGCTCCTGAGCATCGCGACTCAGGAGCTCTTACTGGCTCTCCAGCCCTCATCCCCTGGCCTTGACCACGGCATCGCGACCTGGCATACAAGTGGTGGCTGAGCTCGCTCGAGGGCCGGGGCCTGAGGACGCACAGCATTTTTACCTAACCATCTTGCAGGAACACACAGCTGCCCAAGATCCAAGACCAGGTGCAACCCTCCTTGAGGTAGGGCCTCGTGAGTCCCGCGCTAGCTCACGGGTGCCCATATACACCTCCTTCAGCCCTGTCGTGCAAGTCATGTGTCAGGGCGGGGCTGCACACGCCCCGGGGGCTCTCCTCAGAGGGGAGGGGGCCCTCCCACGCATGAGTGGAAGCACCATGCTCCGCACTGGCCGTCGACACTGCCGAGGAGCGGCTATGCCCATACACATGGGGAAGCACTATGCTCCGCGCTGGTGATAAACAACTGAGGGTGGCCCCACGGCCATATCAACCTCAGGGAGCCCAGAGCTTAGTGTCTGGCCTCATCGCAACACTCCCCTCGGGAGCGTCGCACGAGGGGGCTGGGCACGGGGGCTGCGCCCGGGTCACGCCCGAGCGCACACCACCTAGCCAGGCCCTCCGGACCTGGTCATCGCGCGCCCCTCTCCGAGTGGAGCCAAGGTATGAAGGTCATTTGAACGTCAAGGGGGACTCCTGAGCATCGCAACTCAGGAGCCTAACTGGTCACGTAGCCCCTCACTCCTTGGTCCCGTCCTGGTGATCCGGTCAGGGCTAACGGTGGTTGAGGTATGCGCGGGGCCGGGCTCTATCGATGTAGAACACGAGACCTACCCCTCCGTTCCCTCCCTATTTCTTGTTTGCGCGTCAAGGGGGACTCCTGGACATCGCGACTCAGGAGCCTAACTTGTCATGTAGCCCCTCATTCCTTGGTCCCGTCCTAGTAATCCGGTCGGGGCCAACGGAGGTTGAGGTATGTGCGGGGCCGGGCTCTGTCGACGTAAAACGTAAAGCAAATAGGAAGGAAACCGCAAAATCCCGAAGCAAACTTTGGAGCAAATATTACAAACCATAATTGTCTTCACAATACCAAACGCGGGTTTAAACGCCTCCACGAGGCATGGTGCACATTGCAGGAATTAAACAGGAAAGAAGTCGTCACCCTACGGTATCGCCCTCACCCGCCAAGGACTCCACCCCCGTGGTAGCACTGCCCGTGCCACAGCTCGGGGCTGCAGGATCAGCACCACCGCCTGCCGTGGGCGCAGAAGCGAAGGCGCGGAACCTCCCCAGCAAGGCCTCCACCTGGCTCTTCACGACTTCTACAGCAGCGGTGAAGCGCTCGCTGTCCACGGGCTCCAGCAGCTCGTCAAGATTGGCGTTGGGGTCGCGAAGGTAAAGGTGGCTGAAGACGCGCGCCAGCACCGCGGAAGAAAGGACGCGGGCTTCCATCTCTGCCATGGGGTCGATGCTATTCACGACTTCTTCAAGCGCTTCGACCAACCCTCACCCCCTGTCCTTGACCATGGCATCGCGACCTGGCATACCAGCGGCGGCTGAGCTCGCTCGAGGGCTGGGACTTGAGGACGTAGAGCATGAAGGAGAGTGCGGAAAAGAAGAGGGGAGGCTCGCACGGGCCCAACCTAGCTGCACCACTGCCGCCGATGCTCAAGTCCGGCGCAACACGAGGGAATGACTCCATACTACCAAGATAAGTTTCATGCTTGGAACAGCTGATCACTACAGCGCAGAAATCTCACTTGGTGCGGCCCTGTGATGGCAACGTTACCTTCCTCTGCCACCACTCGGCGACTGCTTGCATGCTAAAGGGGACCTCCCGAGCATCGCGACTCGGGGGATCTTACTGGACCTCGGGCCGCTCACCTCCTGGCCTTGACCACGGCATCACGACCTGGCATACCAGCGATGGCTGCAGCCTTCCTGGGGACTAGGACCTGTCAGCGTAGAGCACCAAGTCATCGCGAGGTTAGAAAGGTGGGAACCAAGCCGGGAGAGGACAAATGCTCACGCGATTTCATAATAAGGATAACATCAACAAAAGACATCACAGACCCTTTACACGCCCCGGCGGGGCATTGCTTGATTCCTCGCAGGGAACAAAAGAAGGGAGCTTAGAGGAACCCTAACTACGGACGCCTTCGTGGCCGACGCCATCATCAACAGTGGACCACGGAGGACCGGCGCCAACCTCATCCAGATCAGTGGCGAGGACGACCCAACGCTGGCGCCTTGCTCCGGGCGCGGTGTGAGCTCGGGGCAGCGTAGCTGTCGTCGCTCGTCTCCGGAGTCTCGTAGATCTTGGGAGAGCCGCTCGACTCCCGAGTGTCACTGCTGCTGCCGGAGGAGCCGCTGGAGGAGCGGATGGCAAGCCCAGCCCCCGCTGTGTCGACGTCCTGGCTGCCCTCTCCCTAGCAGCACTCCAAGCGGCGGCCTTCCGCGTCGAAGACCTTTAAGAACAATCTGTAGGCGCCATCGTATTCGATATGAACCACGAGGGCACCTTCCGTTCGGCAGACCCAGGCAACTTCGCCCCAGCCTCGGGTCATGAAGATCTTGCCTGGAGAAATGACTTCAACCTCCGCTCCGGTCGCCGGAGTGTCGTAGTCGGCATGCTGCAGCCAAAGCTCGAGAGGCCCCCTCGGTGGCATCTCGGAGGAGAAGAACAAAGGGAAGAGAATCCAGGTGCTTGGAGGAATCGCTGCATGAAGCACAAACTCGCGAGAGGAGTCCGCAACGTGGACTTCGGGGGCGACAGCGCGCACCGCCATGGCGCGAGGACCATGGCTGCGACGTTGGCGGCGCCGTTTGTCTCCCCTCTCTCCTGAGCCCTCGGCTTGGGAGTGCAAGGGTAGCGGGTACCCAGGAGGCGGCCGCTCGTACCAAGGCCGCGTCATCTCCAACATCGTGACCCCACCGCGGCGGTGGACCGGCCGTTTCTTTGGTGGAAGCCGATCAGGCCCCTCCCGGGGGGCTTCCTCTTCTCCTCGGCCGAGAAACTATGGATTGGCGCCATTGGTATCGAGACTGGAGGCGGAGCAAGGAAGAAGAAGCGAGCGTAATGGGAGGAGATGGGCGACGGGGACTTTCGCCCCTCCTCATTTATAGCCCAAAGGAGGCCAACTGTCGACCTCCACGGTCGCAGGTAATGATAACCCTTTTCGCATGCAGCAGGGACTCGTCAAGTCATGCAGTTGACAAGGAAGCGTGGGGAAGCGGAGACGCCCACGTCCAATCAGTCACCATGCGTCAACCAAGGCCGCAGGCTTTGGGGGCCCGCGGCGCTCCGCACTTACCCCTTGGCTTCGCCGCTAAGCCAAGTCCGAGTGCACCTTGGGCCAGGGGGCTACTGTCGGTGTTCTAGGAACGGGGGTCCCCAGACTTGCTGCCTGCGGCCCGCGGCATGGCTCCACCAGCGGCCCAGTGCGGCCCATCTTCATCAACCAAACACTCAAGACCCTCACGAGGGGCCAAGCCTCACGGGGCGGACGACACGATACCTCCTCGGGAGCGGCCTCATCAGGCAGGCTCACGAGGGAGGCAGAGAGATCAAGGAAAGGGGACCTCACGAGGTTCCCGTGATGCAAGCCATGACGATCAAGGCCAGGCGGGCGCCAGGCGGGTGCCAGCGTGCGCAGTGTCCTCATTTCCCCACTGGTGCTAAGGGGGCAAGCGCAGGCGCGGAGTACCGAGGCATCAGGCAAAGGTTTCCATATCGGTGCAACAAGATCAAGACTAGAAGGACGGCAAGACGGAGGTCACTGTGGATCCCAAGACAGCGTCATCACCAGAGCCTTTGGTAGGCGAAGACCACCTTTAGTCAGGATAGCTTGTACTAGTTGTCCCCCTTCAAATTGGCCGTTGTTGGATCCCTTCCGCTCGATATTTGGGAAGAGGACCAGGGCCTCTATAAATAGGACTAGCCACCACCATAGAAGAGGAGGAAGAACCCGGATACACTTGACGGATCCATTGGGACCAGAACCACTCACCTAACACAAGAACACTCGCCTCAGGAGGTTGTTCTTCCCCTTGTACTGTTCATCATCAGCCCAAGAGGCAATCCACCACCACCACACTGGAGTAGGGTATTACACCACAATGGTGGCCTGAACCAGTATAAACCTCGTGTCTCTTGTGCTGTGATTTCGTTTAGTTAAGCTTAGGGATCGTGGCGAGGCTGAGAGCGAGATTCGATGGGGGGGAATCTTCGTGCGCACCCCAGTGTTTGAACCTTAAGGGTTTTGCCAGAACCCGATATCCGACATGTTCCCCTGTAGGCATCCCACCTTTCTTCTTCAATAATTATCGGTTAGTAGCGGTTGAGCCTAAGTTTTTGCTTCTTCACATGAGTTGTGATATGCTTGGAATGTCATTTTATTTTGTTTTGCTTGTTGTTTATATAAAATAATTAGGTCTGAAAGTTTTCAAATAAGAGAGAGTCCACAATTAGCTACCTATTTGCTTAACTACTCGCATGATCTTCACTTATATCTTTTTGGAGTAGCTTGTCATTTACTCTTGTGCTTCACTTATATCCCATGAGTAAATTGTTGAATGAATTGAATATCATGAAGTTGAAATTGTATGTTCATATCATGCCTAGTGGTAGCTTCACATTGGGTTTAGAAAGTGGAATCTTTTGAAGCTTGACAATCACAATATTGGTCATACAAGGAATTCATGAATGATTAGTAGAAGGAAGAGAACTTTCACATGAAAATACACTATCTTGGAAATCTTTTGTAACTGTGAGCCCCCATCAAAATATTATATGCCAAAATTGTTGACATTGGACAAGGAAGATAACGTAATGATTTATGTTTGTTCATATTCATATAGAAGTTATATTGTCATAAATCCTTCAACATGTGGTGCTTTCCCCCCATCTTTGCTAGCCAAAAATTCTGCACAAAGTAGAGAACTACTTATGCATCCAAAAACACTTAAACCCAAATCTTACTTTCAAGAGTCCACCATACCTACCTAAGGATTGAGTAAGATCCTTCAAGTAAGTTGTCATCGGTGCAATAAGGCATTAAAAACTGCTTCTAAAGTGTTAGATCATTTAGTATAAGAGATAATTTAGCGTTCTACGAACTTGTGATGGCAAAGAATAAAAGCGACAGACTGGATAATAAAGGTTGCTATCATAAGGAGCAATATAACATGACATTCTTTTGCACTAAGGGGTTGAGCATACAAACAAAAAGCGCATCGCAACCTCTGCTTCCCTCTACGAAGGGCCTACCTTTTACTTTTATGTATTTACTTTCATGCAAGAGTCAAAGTTTTTCTCTCTATTCCTTTTTATTTTTCTCTTTTGGCAAGCATCATGTGCTGAGGAAAGATCTAGGCACATATATCCAATTGGATATGGGTGGCATGAGTTATTATTGTTGACATCACCCTTGAGGTGAATACGTTGGGAAGCGAAATTATAAGCCCCTATCTTTCTATATGTCCAGTTGAAAAGTTTTTATCATGTGTATGCGGTGAGTGTTAGCAATCATAGAAGACTATATGATGGTTGAGTATGTGGAGCTCTTACTTAGACTCTGTTGAATAAGTTGAGTTGCAATTGTTTGGTGACTAAGAATATAGGTTGTTGAGTTTCAAGAGAATTCGTTGTTTGAACCTTAACATGTGAATTGGTTGCTACTTTAACATGAGAAGTTTTATACGAAAGAACTGATGTTATGATGCTAGGGAAAGTGATTGAAATTTTCATTGATCAAACTTGTGCACTTTGCTAGCATTCATACTTCATAAATTATTTCTTTTATCATTTACGTACTCGAGGACGAGTAGGAATTAAGCTTGGGGATGCTGATATGTCTCCAACATATCTATAATTTATGAAGTATTCATGTTGTTATATTATCATTCTTGGATGTCTTACAATCATTTTATAGCAACTTTATATCATTTTTTGGGACTAACATTTTGACCCAGTGCCTAGTGCCAGATGTTGTTTTTTGCTTATTTTTTACATCGCAGGAAATCAATATCAAATGGAGTCCAAACACTACAAAACTTTTTATTTATTTTCTATGGACCAGAAGACATCCAATGGGCTAGAGCAGCACCTGGGGGTGCCCCAGGGCAGCACAACCCACCACGGCGCGCTTGGGCCCCCAAGCGCGTCCCGGTGGGTTGTGCCCACCTTGGTGGCCTCCTGCACCCCCTCTTCACCCTATAAATCATCAAATATTCCAAAAACCCTCATGGAGACCCTAGATCAGAAGTTACGCCGCCATAAGCCTCTGTAGCCACGAGAAACCAATCTAGACCCCGTTCCGGCACCCTATCGGAGGGGGGAATCATCACCGGTGGCCATCTTCATCATCCCGATGGACACCATGATGAGGAGGGAGTAGTCCATCGTCAGGGCTGAGGGTTTGTACCAGTAGCTATGTGTTTAATCTCTCACTCTCGTGATCTTGAGATGTCACAATCTTGATGTATCATGGGCTTTGTTAACATAGATGGATCATATGATGTTTCTCCCCTCTCTACTCTTGTTGTGATGAATTGAATCTTTCCCCTTTGAAGTTTTGTCTTGTCGGATTGAACATTTAGATCTGAGAACACATGGTGTATGTCTTGCAGTATGAATACTTGAGGTGACAATGGGATACCATATTGATTTGCTTGATGTATGTTATGGCACTCAACTTGCGGATTCCCGTGGTGACAATGGGCAATCTATGCATACGGGTTGATGCACGTTTTTATTATCTTTTCTCCAATAGAAACTTCGGGGTCTCCTTGTAGTTCTTTGTGTGGATTGAATATTGTGATCATGAAGTTGTTTGATCCATATCGTAGAATTAACTCATGGATACTTGTGGTGACATTGGAGTATCTAGGTGACATTAGAGTTGGTTGATGTGTGTCATATGGTGTTATTTTAGTACGAACTCTTGGTTAGATTGATTGGAAAGAATAGCTTTGTGTTATTTTTAGTATGAACTCTAGGATAGATTGATTTGAAATAATAGCTTTGAGGTGGTTTCGTACCCTACAAACAGTTTCTATCTTTTGTTCTCCGCTAATAGGAACTCGGGAGTGATTCTTTATTTCACTTTGAGGGATAATCATATGGTCCAACTATGTTAGCATTGTTGAGAGATTCCACTAGTGAAAGTATGCACCCTAGGCCTCATTTTTTACATCATTGCAATACCGTCTGTGCTCCGTTTTACTATTTACTACCTTGCTATTTTTTATTGTTCGCACTACAAAAACACATATCTACTATCCATACTACACTTTTATCACCATCTCTTCGCCGAACTAGTGCACCTATACAATTTGCCATTTTATTGGGTGTGTTGGGGACACAAGAGATTTCTTGTATTTGATTGCAGGGTTGCTTGAGAGAGACTATCTTCATCCTACACCTCCCACGGATTGATAAACCTTAGGTCATCCACTTGAGGGAAAATTTCTAGTGTCCTACAAAACTCTGCGCTTGGAGGCCCAACACGAGTCTACAAGAATAAAGTTGCATAGTAGACATCAGTATCACTACAAAAAAAATACACTTCCGTGATGATACGTGTTTGTCACAGTAGGTCGCATTTTTTGTCATGCATGTACATCCATGATGATTTTATGACAGAATCAAGATAGTCATACCTGTGCTGTCGTAGAAGTCTTCCATGACATTACCAAAATTATCATCACTGAAGTGTCCACTTCCATGATGATAAATCGTGCGTCACAGAAGTGCTTTCGTCAAGGGTGACCGACACGTGGCATCCACCGTAACGGAACGCTGTTAAGATATCGGGTCTGGTTTTGGATCCGATAACCCGTTAACAGCCCCAACCAATGGGGATTTTCCATGTGTAAAATCATCATTTTTAGACTGTAAAATCATCATTGGCTGGAGGAAACACGTGTCGGCTCATCATTGGGACAGATGTCATCCACTCATTGGACAGAAGGCGCCTGTGATACGTCGACACGTGGCATGGCCCAACAGAGGCCCATTCCTGTGAAAAGGCCCGCCCGTTTGACTTGGTCAAAAGGTGGCGGGCCAGCCCATGGAAAGCCTGTTAACGACTTGTTCGCATATAGCCCATTTACAGCCCGCTAACCCAAGGCCTGTTACGCCCTATCTGAATTAGGCCCAGTAGCATCATCTGGGCCATCCAATATGATTCTAGCCCATTTTCACTTCTGACCCATGAATGGCCCATGACGTCTTTTGGCCCATTAATGGCCCGTGGTGAAACTGTCCTGCAATGAAATGTGCATCACTTTATACCCATTAGCGGCCCGTGGTGAAATTGGCCAGTAATGAACAGTGTATCACTTTATACCCATTAATGGCCCATTATTCCATTGGGCCATTTCCAGCCCATGTTATCTTTCGGCCTTCTCAGGGCCCATTTATTCTTGGGCTCATTTCTAGCATTCGGTTACTTATGGCCCGTTAGTGTCATTTTCTGCTTGTGGGCCAAATTCAGCCCGTTGTTACAGTCGGCCCGTTTGTGGCCTGTGAATACGTTGGGCCATTTTCACAGCGTCATCAAATACGGCCTATTAACGACGGCCCGTTATGGTCGGCCCATGAACGGACGATTCCAACTCTACCCTGTTTACGGCCATAATGCAGTCTGTTATTGGCCCATGTTTGGCCGATCGATAGGCCGGCCCATATAAGGCCCATTGATGATACGGCCCGTAGAAAGCCCATTGTGTCTACGGCTCGTAGAAAGCCCATTGTTTCTATGGCCCGTAGAAGGCCCATTGTTTCTACGGCCCGTAGAAGGCCCATTGTTTCCACGGCCCGTAGGAGGCCCAGTGTCACTACAGTAAATATGTAGCCCATGGTTATTGTGGCCTAGTTTTAAAAAATGGGTTATTGTGGCCACTAGCAAACCGCGGAAATAGAACTGCACTGACTACAAGCAAACAAATAAACAAGACAACAAGGAAATAAATAAGCAAGCAACTTATGCTAGGCTATCACGGCTATTACACATATTACATCAACTGGGCATCAAAGTTCGCCACCAGTGCAAATATAGGGAACAAAGCAGCATATAAACGCTGCAGCAAAACAAGTCTAGAACTGAAACCACTTCAGAAGAGCTCAAGAAACAATATCCTGGGTACCCATAATGCTGGCAACATGCTTAGCAAGCTTATTAACTTTCTCTTTTTTGGCACTTAAATCCACCAGCGCTTGTTGTTGCACAAGAAAGTACGCATCTGAATTCTGCAGGGACTTCCTCAGTCCTTCAGCTTCTTGCCACAGCACAGCTGACTGATGCCTTTCATCTTGTACCTGAGACTGAAGAAGCCGAAGTGATTTAGGCAGCGAGTTCGAAGAGCTTGTGCCAGCGGTACTAGCCAGTAACTCGAACACTACATCAATGCAGGACTGTGGGGTTTTCTCACTGTCTACAAGATCGTTTTTATCACCTTTCTTGGAGACCAACAGGGTTGTCTCACTATCTTGAACCTTATCTGCATTACTTTCTCTACCATTGCATAGTGGGGTGCTCTTCTCCAATATTCTGTTTGCATACTATAAGAGAAACAAGCAGGCACATCACAGGTTTAGCTTGTAGTATACAAAACTCATTTTGGTAAACCAGTTTAGTAGTAAGGTGGAGAGGATAACAACATGAAACAAACATATATCTATGTACTATGGTCACTGTATTGTCCATGTCATTTTAGTTTATGTTGCCTAATCAAGATAGATACACAGTTCAACTCATATATTTTTAGGACACAGCAGCATAGACAGAATATAAGTGTGAGAAACTACACAGCATTGGCAGCACTTGTAATGTGCGTCACATGAGAACATAACTGTTTATACAACTTAAGCTGAAATCAACATAGAGCAAGAAGTTAGAACAGCAATCCAGTTAAAGAAATAGGTTTAAAACATACCTGTTGCGCCATTGGAGTTTCAATTGGATCCTTCAAATTCGAAAGTAGTTGGTATGAGTAAATATAGTGATGCAATAGCAAAGGCGTATGGACCATAGCTACAGAATCTGACATGAGAACAGTTTCTCTTCTGCTTTAAACGTGGAGTTTGGGTTAGCTGTGGTGGTCTTCGTGCTTTGGGCACTGCAGTAGCTTTACAAAGTGCTCGTGTGGGGGTACTCTGTGGTGGACATGGTGCTTTGTCAACTAAGTGGGTTACTATCCGCTGGGGTTGCGGTTAGATGGGTTGTACCTGGTTCTCTGCCCAATGGTGTCAGTGTGCAATCTGGAAGAGTCTCGATTATGTGTGGTGGGGCTAGTTTGTGGGCCAGTACAACCATGGTTCTATCTGCATCGATGGGTAGCACTGTCTTTTGTGAAGAACAGGTTTTTGCTCCCTTAGATACTACCATCACCCCCTCCAATTCAAATGGCTGATAAACAAGAAAATAAATTGAACGTACAGACATTGTATGATAGACAGATGTGGTAATTCACATATATGTTGTCTAACCAAACAGGACAGCATGACACAATTTCACATACATAATGCCTAACTAAACAGGACAGCATAACACAGTTTCAGATATATGATGGATAACTTAACAGGATATAATGGCATAATTCAACATATGATGAGTACCTAAACAGGATGACATGACAAAACTATATGATGTCTTTCTAAAATAGGTTGGGATGAAATAATTCACATACATGTTGTCTAAGTATACAGGATGGCATGATATAATTGACATAATTGATTCATATAATAAGCAGTTGGCACTCGCATGTATGATCTCTAAACTAAGCAGATGGAATTCAATATTGTGCATATGATGTCTAAACTAAGAAATGCAAGACACCATATGCATCATATGAGAAATATAAAACATTGCAACTTAGAGCATACACCTGAGGTGGGATATAGGACTGGTCATCTGTCTCTGAATCCTCCTCTGAGGAGCTCCCTGTAACCATCGAGATATATGCTTCAACAGGTACCATTGCCTACTCTGAAGACCTTGTTTTCACTCCAGATTTTTCCATAACCGGCTCAAATGGCTGATACACATGAAGAGTAGTTCAATATACACAGATTGTCGACAAATGGATTACGTAATGAAAAAAAAGATGGCATGAGATAATTCACATATATGATGCCTGGCTACATGGCGGTGCATAATTCACATATCTGATATAGAAAGCAAACAGGAGGCATTCACACAAAGCATGTCTAATCTAAGCAGATGGCATGGCAATGCAAGACACTATATGCA
>NC_041385.1:716072131-716073062 GCF_002162155.2 Triticum dicoccoides
GATCTATCTGTAACCAGCAAGAAATCTGCATCGACAGGTAGCACTGACTGCTCAGAAGACCTTTTTTCACTCCAGATTTTCCCATGACCGACTCAAATGGCTGATGCACATGAAGAGTAGATGAATGTATTGTAACGCCCCGGATTCGATGTGCCAGGTGTCTGCCAGTTATTCGTCGTTGTTGCCATGTCATTTTCTTGCGTGTTGCATTTTGCCATGTCATCATCTGCATTTCATCCGCATGTTTTTCAAAACTTGCATCCGTCCGGGTTCTCCCGATTCTCTCCGTTGTGACCCGTTCGGAGTCCAGACCTCTCGCGCGCGCCCGTCGCCCCTCTCAGACCTTGTTTCGTGAGCGGGATAAAAATGTTCTCGAAATGGACTGAGGTTTGCCGAGTGGCCTTGGTATACCACCGGTAGACCGCCTGTCAAGTTTTGTGCCATTTGGAGTCCGTTTGATGCTCCAACGGTTAACCGGGTAACCGTAAAAGCCCTCTTTGTGTTGCAGCCCAACACCCCTCCAAAGTGGCACAAAACCCATCCAAACCCCCTCCATGCTCTCGGTCGTTCGATCATGATTGTGTGGGTGAAAACCGCACCTCATTTGGACTCTCCTAGCTCCCAGAATCTATAAATTAGCCCCTCCCCCGAAATTCCCTTATGAAACCCTAGCCATCTTCCTCCTCCTGCAGTCGGACATGTCCGTTCCGCCGCCGGACGTGTCCACCGCCGCCAGCCACCTCACTTCGGTGAATCACAGGCCGCCACTCACCCCCACCGCCTCCTGGACCAATCTCCGCCCGCCACCTCACCTTCCCCGTGCCCACATCGCCGCCGGGCCCGCGGAGCCCATCTCCGGCCCGCGCTGGGCCCAATCCGCCCGGCCGCGCCGCCGCCCGGCCCGTGTGCCCGCCTCTGCGCCATCCCCGCC
>NC_041385.1:716073532-716080358 GCF_002162155.2 Triticum dicoccoides
GCCTCCCGCCGCCCGCCGACCCTCGCCGGCGCTGCCGGAGCTAATCCCGCTGCCGTCCTCCGCGCCTCGCCGCCGTCCACCGCCCGGCCCCGCGCCTCCGCCCCGCTGCTCCTTCGTCGTCGCGCGCCACCGCTCGCTCGCGGGTGCCCAGCGCCCGAGCCCACGGATCCGCCCGCCGGTGCCGCTCCGGTCGCCGCCCTCCACCCGCCTTCTCCGCTGCCGGCGACCGCGCCATCCCTTCGGCGACCGCGCCCTCCCTCCAACCACCCCGAGCCTGGCCCCGGTGGACCTCGGTTCGCGCGCCGCCCCGATCTGGATCTGGAAGACAAGGTTGACCTCCAAAATTTCCCCAAGTCCCTGAGATTTTGACATTTTGTACCCATGTTCATCGCATCATAACTCTGCATCCGTGGCTCCGTTTCATGCGCACGATATATCAAAATGTTTGCGGTGAGATTCTCTTCATTTATTCCATTGTGACATGCTTGTTTAAGATCATCGTGGTGCCCGAATCATCGTTGCAAGAGTGCTATATAATGTTGTCTGCTGTCTGTTAACAGAACATGCTCATTTGTCATTTTTGCCATGTTTGATGTGTGCATCCTATGAGCATGAGCTCTACATGTGTTTTGAACTACATCATGCCATCTTTACAGGGGTGCCATCCATGTATTTTTGCGAGTTGTGTAGTGAGTGGATCAAGCTTGTTAAGTAGGGTACTTGCTGTTGCTATTTTGCTAGGCTGAATCTGTTATTTTGTGATGCTATGTAAACCTGCTGCTACAAGTCATTCTATGCATAATCTGGAGATGTTCACTAAGGATGTTTTGTTATACCTATCATAATATATCCATCCATGCCCCTGGTTGCATTTATAGCCTGCTGTAGCATGTTGTAATCTTGCTCCAAATTTGCTAAAAAATGTTGCTGTCAGCCTGTCTACATTAAGTTTAGTTTTGCCATGTGTTTTGCTAGTGATCCATGCAACCTATGAACTTGTTCTTGCCATGCGTAGCTTCATAAACATGTCTTCTTACTGTTGGTCACCTTGTCATGCCATGTATTGCTCTGTGGGGATTGGTACAAGCTCACCAACATGCCTACTTATTGTTGTTCCTGCCATGTTGGAATCTGTCATATCTTTTGCCATGTTTACACGGGTGCCATCATATCTTCTGATCCTTTTTGGCTCATGGTCAGTAAGGGACTTTTGTTCTATGAAATTAGTAGGTCCATGCCATGCCTTTGTTTGCTATGACAAGTTCCTGTAGCATGTTGTTTGATAGCTCTAAACATTGCAACCTGATGTTATTTCTGCTAAGCCTGTAAACTGTTATTATATGCAATCTTGCCATGTGTTTTTGAGCATGTTCTAGTGTTTTCTGGAGATATCTCAGTGTTCATTTGTTATGCTTTACCTTTAAATCATGTCCATGCCTTTTGTTCTCATGTTGGGGTGCTGTAGCATGTTGTTTTGGTGCTTGCAATATGCCTAGTTGCTGTTTTGGATAGCTTGTTCTTTAAACTTGTATAGTGTGTATGTGTTGAACCGTTGCTCCGTTTTGAGTGTGCTGTATATGAAACTTGCTTAGAATTGCATGTGGTTTCACATTATCATGTTGCATCCTTGTTTTGAGGTGTTTGCTTGATGTTTTTATGCATTTTGCATCAATGCCATGGTTAACTTGTTTTGCTCATATCTTCTAGGCCGTAGCTCTGAATTAAACGAACTTTATATGTGACTTGACTAGAATCTCGTGTAGATCATCTTGGTTCATCTTAACTTGCTGTTTAACAACTTGAACATAAGGTTTATTCAGATCTGGACCAATTTCGAAATTTGCACATGAGGACTTACCGGATTTGTTATATGTTGTTTCCGGCCTCATTTAAACTTGCCTTGATGTGTTGTTCTTGTTTGCATCAACTATTGTCATGAGTAGTTCCATGTAGCCTTGTCATGCATCATGCTTGTTTGTGCATCATGTCTTGCCTATGTGTGGTGTGTTTACTATGTTGTGTGCTTCTTCTCGATAGTTCCCATTTCGTTGCGATCGTGAGGATTCGTTTGACTATGCTTGGTTCATCTTCGTGGCTTCATCTTATTCATGGACTCGTTCTTCTTCCTAGCGGGATTTCAGGCAAGATGACCATCACCTTGGATCTCACTACTATCATTGCTATGCTAGTTGCTTCGTTCTATCGCTTTGCTGCGCTACCTATCACTTGTTCTTCAAGCCTCCCCAATTTGTCGTGTCAGCCTCTAACCTTTTCACCCTTCCTAGCAAATCGTTGCTTGTCTATGTTACCGCTTTTGCTCAGCCCCTCTTATAGCGTTGTTAGTTGCAGGTGAAGTTGAAGATTGCTCCATGGTGGACAGGATTATGTTGGGATATCACAATATCTCTTATTTAATTAATGCATCTATATACTTGGTAAAGGGTGGAAGACTCGTCCTTATGCCTGGTGTTTTGTTCCACTCTTGCCGCCCTAGTTTCCCTCATACCGGCATTATGTTCCCGGATTTTGTGTTCCTTACGCGGTTGGGTGATTTATGGGACCCCCTTGACAGTTCGCTTTGAATAAAACTCCTCCAGCAAGGGCCAACCTTGGTTTTACCATTTGCCTCACCACCACCTATACCTTTCCCTTGGGTCGGCCAACCCGAGGGTCATCTTTATTTTAGCCCCCCCCCCCGGGGCCAATGCTTTTCTAAGTGTTGGTCCGAACCGAGCTGCCTGCGGGGCCACCTCGGGGAAACTCGAAGTCTGGTTTTACTCGTAGCTAGTCTAATCCGGTGCTTCCCTGAGAATGAGATATGTGCAGCTCCTATCGGGATTGTCGGCGCATCGGGCGGCTTTGCTGGTCTTGTTTTACCATTGTCGAAATGTCTTGTAAACCGGGATTCCGAGAGTGATCGGGTCTTCTTGGGAGAAGGTATATCCTTCGTTGATCGTGAGAGCTTATCATGGGCTAAGTTGGGACACCCCTGCAGGGTATAAACTTTCGAAAGTCGTGCCCACGGTTATGGGCAGATGGGAATTTGTTAATGTTCGGTTATAGATAACTTGACACCTGATTCGAATTAAAACGCATCAACCGCGTGTGTAGCCGTGATGGTCTCTTTTCGGCAGAGTCCGGGAAGTGAACATGGTTTTTGGGTTATGCTTGACGTAAGTAGGAGTTCAGGATCACTTCTTGATCATTGCTAGCTTCACGACCATTCCATTTGCTCTCTTCTTGCTCTTATTTGCGAGTGTTAGCCACCATATATGCTTAGTCGCTGCTGCAACGTCACCACTTTACCCCTTCCGTTCCCCATTAAGCTTTGCTAGTCTTGATATCCATGGTAATAGGATTGCTGAGTCCTCGTGGCTCACAGATTACTACAACAACAGTTGCAGGTACAGGTTATGCGATGATCATGACGCGAGAGCGATGTTACTTGTTTGGAGTGCTTCTTCTGCTTGTTCTTCGATCAGGGGATAGGATCTAGGTCGGCAGCCTGGGCTAGCAGGGTGGATGTCTTTTGAGTTTCTGTTTGTGTTTCATCCGTAGTCGGATGGTGCTCTTATGTAAGATGATGTTGTATTCGTGTGGCATTGTATGCCTTTTGTATGTATCCCCATCTATTATTTAATGTTGATGTAATGATATCCACCTTGCAAAAGCATTTCAATATGCGGTTCTATCCTTGGTGGGACCTTCGAGTCTCTTTAGGATAGTATCGCATATTGGGCGTGACATGTATAAACATTGTTGACAAATGGAATACATTATGGAAAAAAATATGGCACGATACAATTCACATATACGATGACTGGCTAAACAGGATGGCATTGCATGATTCGCGTATATGATGCCTGGCTAAAGAAGATGGCATTGCATAATTCCCATATACTCCCTCCATTCCTAAATATTTGTCTTTTTAGAGATTTCAAATGGACTAGCACATACGGATGTATATAGACATATTTTAGAGTGTAGATTCACTCATTTTGTTTCGTATGTAGTCACTTGTTGAAATCTCTAAAAAGACAAATATTTAGGAATGGTGGGAGTATGATATAGAAACCAAACAGGTGGCATTCACACAAAGCAAATCACATATAAGAGGTATAATGTAAGCAATGCAAGGCACCATATGCATGATATGACCAACATCAGCATGCCAGGTTAGAACAAACACCTTAGGTGGTAAATAGGCGTGGCCGGCTCCTTCTGAATCCCCATCTGAACAGTTATCTTCCTCTGGAATACAATCTGGAAATGCAGGAGGGGGGCACTTCGCCCACCATGGAGCGGCGTCTACATGATATTATATACCCACGCAGCGGTCTTCTCTTTTTCTCTACATGTTCAGTATGATTGTGTACAATATCTGACATGCATAATAAAAAAATAGTTAGATTTTGTAAGACCTAAGGGGTGCATGCAAAAATCAAGACCGATGGTAGCAAACGAGTGGATGGATCCAAAACTAATGATAACAGGTAGATTATAGCTTCAGTTTAAAAAGATAGACAATGGACCATCTATTGTTTGTTGACCACTCAACATGAACCACATAGAAGAACCCAGATGAACCAGATAGTAGACAGATATTGTCGGCGTTCTGGGAACGGGGGTCCCCAGACTTGCCTGCCTACGGCGTGGCTCGAGTCGTGGCCCAGTGCGGCCCACCTTCATAAACTCAAAGCTCGAGACCCTCGCGAGGGGCCAAGCCTCGCGGGGCGGACGACGGGGAGCTTCCTCAGGAGCAGCCTCATCGGGCCGGCTAGCGAGGAGGCGGAGAGATCAAGGCAGAGGGTACCTCGCGAGGTGCCCGTGATGCAAGCCATGATGATCGAGGCCAGGCGGGCGCTAGGCGGGCGCCGGCCTGCGCAGTGTCCTTGTTTCCCCTTTGGTGCAAAGGGAGCAAGAACAGGCCAAGGCATCAGGCAAAGGCTACCATTTCGGTGCAACAAGACCAAGACCAGCAGAGCAGCAGGACGGAGGTCACCGTGGAGCCCAAGGTGGCGTCATCGTTAGAGTCTTTCGCAGACGAAGACCAACTTTAGTCAGGATAAGTGTACTAGATGTTCCCCTTCAAAATGTCCAATTGTTGGCGCCCTTCCCGCTCGATATTTGGGAAGACGGCTAGGGCCTCTATATATAGGACTAGCCACCACAGTAGGAGGCATCGGATCGGTAAGCGGGAATCAACCCCACCGAAGAGACAACACCACCACAAGAACATCTCTCGTGAGGCTGTTCTTCCCTTGTACTGTTCATCATAAGCCCCTGAGGCAATCCACCGCACCACACACTGCAGTAGGGTATTACACCACAATTGTGGCCTGAACCAGTATAAACCTTGCGTCCCTTGTGTTATTTATCGTGTAGCCTAGATTCCTTTCGAGGCTTCGAGACATGAGTCGGTAGGGGAGAGATCTTTGCGCGCACCCCAGAGTTCGAACCTCAAGGGTCTGCCGGAACCCGAAATCCGACATTTGGCACGCCAGGTAGGGGTACGCCAGAATCGTGTCTTCCGCCGTCTTGCGTTTCATCGTCCGTCGGATCCATGTCTGACGCTCGCCGAGCCCGCGCCGAGCGTCGGGCTGCTCTCGCGGCCCATGTCGCCCAGACAGCCCCCGTCGGCGGGCCTCCCCGTCGTTCCCTGTCGCCTGCCGCCCACGCCGCCACCGGCCTGGCGGGGAACGAGCAGCAAGCATCATCGCTGCATCCCTTCGCGAAAAGGCCGAACCGCTACCTCGTTGCTGACTGCAGCAGGCTCGTCGTCGCACGTTCGTCGCGCTCCCGTGGACACGCATGTTGCGTTGCTCCTGGCGCGCGAGCTCCTGCACTACCGCCCCATCGACGACCTCTACGACGAGTGGCTTGCTTGCATCACCGAGCTCGTCAGTGCCGCAGGGGGTTCCCCTGCACCATCCCTCTCACTGCATCGCCCTCCATCCTGTGCGAGCAACGCGGCCCCGGAGGCGCCTCCGCCGCCTCCTCCTCAAGAAGGCGCCTTGGCCCCAAGGCGCGCGGCCCCTAGACGAGACCCGCCGTGTCCAGTGCCCTCGCAGCAAGAAAAGAGCTGCCAAGAGATCCCTCGTCCTCAAGAAGGCGCTCGCGTGCTCCCTGTGCCAGCACGTCATTACCACGCTCCTGCTACAGCGCTGTAACGCCCCGGATTCGATGCGCCAGGTGACTGCCAGTTATTCGCCGTCATTGCCATGTCATTTGCTTGCGTGTTGCATTTTATCCTGTCATCATGTGCATTGCATTGCATACGTGTTCGTCTCATGCATCCGAGCATTTTCCCCGTTGTCCCTTTTGCAATCCGGCGCTCTTATGCCCTCCGGCGTTCCCCTTCTTGCCTCTCTTCGTGTGCGGGTATTAAACTTTCTCGGAATGGCCCGAGGCTTGCCAAGCGGCCTTGGTATACCACCGGTAGACCGCCTGTCAAGTTTCGTGTCATTTGGAGTTCGTTTGATACTCCAACGGTTAACCGGGTAACCGTATAGCCTCCTTCTCTTTGCAGCCCAACAACCCTTCCAAAGTGGCCCAAAACCCATCTAACCCCCCTCCATGCTATCGGTCGTTCGATCACGATCGCGTGGCCAAAAACCGCTCCTCATTTGGACTCTCCTAGCTCCCTCTACCTATAAATATACCCATCCCCCCGAAATTCACGGATCAAATCGCCCCTAACCCTAGATCCCACCTCCTCTGCCCCGCCGGACACGTCCATCCCACGGCGGACATGTCCGACCCGTCCGCCGCTGCGCCCCAGCCAGTCCGGAGCCGCCACGTGGCGAGCGCCTCCGCGCGCCGCCGC
>NC_041385.1:716080641-716156462 GCF_002162155.2 Triticum dicoccoides
GCCCACCCGGAGCTCGGCTCCGCCGCCGCCCGGATGCCTCCCCGCCCGAGCCGAGCGCCCCTCCATCTCCTCCGCGCCCCGCGCAGCCGCCTCGATCCGCCGCGGCGAGCTCCCCGCCTCGCCGGAGCACGTCGGCGCCGCACCGCCGCTTCACTCCGGCGCCGGTTCGCCTCGCCTCCCTCGAGCCCCATCGCCGTCCCATGCCGGATCCGGCGAGATCCGGCCGGAGGAGATCTCCCCGGCTCCGGATCTGCCTCCCCGGCGTCTTCCCCGTCTTCTCCGACGACCTCTCCGGCGATCCTCGATATCCGCGCCACCGTTGACTTTTTCCCCGAGGTGCTAAATCGACTAAGTCCCGAATCTGCAGTAATTTTCATGCCATGTTCGTCATGCCGTATCTCTGTATCCGTAGCTCCGTTTCGTGCGTGTAATATGTCAAATTGTTCGTCTCGACGAGTACATCATTTCGTTCCATTGCATCATATTCATTTGAGGTCATCTTGATTCCTGAATCATCCTTGTAAGAGTGCTTCATAATATTTTCTGCTGTCTGTTATCAGAACGAGCTCTTTTGTCATTTTTGTCATGATTGATGTGTGCATCCTATGAGGTTGATGTCTTCATGTGTTTTGATCTATGCTATGTCTTATTTACAGTGGTGTATGCCATGTATTTTTGTGATCAATGTGGTGACAAGCACAAGCATGCAAACTAGGCATCGTGATGTTACTGATTTTAGTCCCTGTTCTGCTGTTATTTTGATGCCATGTAAACTTGATGCTATAGAGAGATCCATGCATATTTTGGGATACTTCAGTAAGGGTGTTTTGAACATATGGTTATGCTCTATCCATACCTTCCCTTTGTTGCATTTATGGAGTAGTCTAGCATGTCATTTGAGTGCTCTACTTTTGCTTCAAAATGTTTCCTGGCAGATTGTTTACATGTTATTAAATTTAGCCAAGGTTGCTATAGTTGATCCTTGCATTCTATGGACTTGTTCTTGACTTGGTTTGTTTCACAAACATGCCTTCTTAATGATCCTATGCTTATATTTTCATGCAATGACTTGTGGTGAGTGAATCGAGCTTGTTAAGTAGTGTTCATGATGTTGCTGTTTTGCTAGGCTGAATCTGTTATTTCGTGATGCTATATAAACATGTTGCTATTAATCATTCTATGCATAATCTGGAGATGTTCTATAAACATGTTTTGATCTACATGTCATCCTCTATCCATCCATTCCCATGGTTGCATTTATAGGTTGTTGTAGCTTGTTCATATCTTGCTCCAAAGTTGCTTCATAATGTTGCTGTCAGCCTATTAACATTAAGTTCACTTGTTGTCATGTGTTTTCCTAGTGTTCCATGTACCCTATGACCTTGCTATTGCCATGATTAGCTTCACAAACATGTCTTCTTACTATTGGTTGCCTTGCCATGCATGTTTTGCTCTGTAGTGAGCTGCACAAACTCATCTACATGCCTTCATAATTCTGTTCCTGCCATGTATGAATCTGTATTATAGCTTGCTATGTTTACGTGGGTGCCATCATATTTTCTGATCCTTTTTGGCTTATGGTCAGTAAGGGACTCTTGTTCTATGCTTTGAGTAGAATCATGCCATGCCTTTGTTTGTCATTATAAGTTCTTGTAACATGTTGTTTGATAGCTCTAAACATTGCATCGTGATGTTATTTTCTGCAAAGTCTGAATTGTTATAACTTGCAATCTTATCATGGGTGTTTGAGTATGTTCTAGTGATTTCTAGAGATGGCTCAGTGTTCATGTTTTGTAATGCTTTACCTGTACATCATGCCCATGTCTTTTGTTCTCATGTTGGGGTGCTGTAGCATGTTGTTTTGATGCTTGCAATATGCCTAGTTGCTGTTTTGGACAGATTGTTGCTATAACTTGTATAGTGTGCATGTGTTGAACCGTTGCTCCGTTTTGAGTGTGCTCTATATGGAACTTGCTTGATTTTGCGTATAGTTTCATATTATCATGTTGAATCCATGTTTTGAGGTGTTTGCTTGATGTTTGGGTGCATTTCGCATCAATGCTATGTTTAACTTGTTTTGCTCATATCTTCTGGGCCGTAGCTCCGAACTAAATGAACTTTATATGTAACTTTACTAGAATCTCGTGTAGATCATCCTTGTGCATCTTAACTTGTTGTTTAACAACTTGAACATAAGGTTTATTCAGATCTGGACCAATTTCGAAATATGCATAGGAGGACTTACCGGAATTGTTATATGTTGTTCCCGGCCTCATTTAAACTTGCTTTGATGTGTTACTCTTGTTTGCATCATCTCTTGCCATGAGTAGCTTCATGTAGCTTTGTCATGCATCATGCTTGTTGTGCATCATGTCGTGTTCTTGTGTGGTGTGTTTACCTTGTTGTGTGCTTCTTCTTGTTAGTTCCTGTTTCGTTGCGATCGTGAGGATTCGTTCGTCTACGCTTGGTTCGGCTTCATCCGTTCGTCTTCTTCATGGACACGTTCTTCTTCCTTGCGGGATTTCAGGCAAGATGACCGCTACCCTGGATCTCACTACTATCATTGCTATGCTAGTTGCTTCGTTCTATTGCTATGCCGCGTTACCTATCTTTTGCTCATCAAGCCATCCCATATTGCCATGAACCTCTAACCTTTGACACCTTTCCTATGCAAACCGTTGTTTGGCTATGTTACCGCTTTGCTCAGCCCCTCTTATAGCGTTGCTAGTTGCAGGTGAAGTTGAAGATTTCTCCATGGTGGACAGGATTTTGGTTGGGATATCACAATATCTCTTATATTATTAATGCATCTATATACTTGGTAAAGGGTGGAAGACTCGGCCTTTTGCCTGGTGTTTTGTTCCACTCTTGCCGCCCTAGTTTCCGTCATACCGGTGTTATGTTCCCGGATTTTGCATTCCTTACGCGGTCGGGTGATTTATGGGACCCCCTTGACAGTTCGCTTTGAATAAATCTCCTCCAGCAAGGCCCAACCTTGGTTTTACCATTTGCCTCACCTAGCCCTTTTTCCCTTGGGAGTCGCATTCTCGAGGGTCTTCTTTATATTATCCCCCCGGGCCAGTGCTCGTCGTGAGTGTTGGTCCAACCTGTCAACCGCCGGTGGCCACCAGGGGCAACTCTGGGCTGGCCTACCGGAAGTTTGGACAATCCGGTGTGCCCTGAGAATGAGATATGTGCAGCTCCTATCGGGATTTGTCGCCACATCCGGGCGGCTTTGCTGGTCTTGTTTTACCATTGTCGAAATGTCTTGTAAACCGGGATTCCGAGTCTGATCGGGTCTTCCTGGGAGAAGGTCTATTCCTTCGTTGATCGCGAGAGCTTGTCATGGGCTAAGTTGGGACACCCCTGCAGGGTATAATCTTTCGAAAGCCGTGCCTGCGGTTATAGGCAGATGGGAATTTGTTAATGTCCGGTTGTAGACAACTTGACACCAGATCCGAATTAAAACGCATCAACCATGTGTCTAGCCGTGATGGTCTCTTTTCGGCGGAGTCCGGGAAGTGAACACGGTTTATGGGTTATGTTTGACGTAAGTAGGAGTTCAGGATCACATCTTGATCATTGCTAGCTTCACGACCGTTCTGCTTGCTCTCTTCTCGCTCTTATTTGCGTATGTTAGCCACCATATATGCTTAGTCGCTGCTGCAGCCTCACCACTTTACCCCTTCCTTTCCCTTTAAGCTTTGCTAGTCTTGATACCCATGGTAATGGGATTGCTGAGTCCTCGTGGCTCACAGATTACTACAACAACAGTTGCAGGTACAGGTTATGCAATGATCATGACGCAAGAGCGATGCTTGCTTGCGTTGAGTTCTTCTTCTGCTTCTTCTTTGATCAGGGGATAGGTTCCAGGTCGGCAGCCTGGGCTAGCAGGGTGGATGTCGTTTGAGTTTCTGTTTGTGGTTCATCCGTAGTCGGATGTTGCTCTTATGTATTGTGATGTTGTATTCATCTGGCATTGTATGCCTTATGTATGTATCCCCATCTATTATGTAATGTTGATGTAATGATATCCACCTTGCAAAGACATTTCAATATGCGGGTCTATCCTTGGTGGGACCTTCGAGTTCTTTTTGGATAGGGTCGCATATTGGGCGTGACAAGTTGGTATCAGAGCCTCGACCGAACCTAGGAACCCTCTTGATTGATCGTGTAGTTTGGCCGATGTCGAGTCTAGAAAGAAAATTGTTTTCGAAGTCTAGTTATATCGGAGAGTAGGAATTCTTTTACTCCTCAGTCCCTTCGTCGCTCCGGTAAGGAATCTTGACGTAAGTGTTTTGAATTGCTTCTCTTCCCTTTCAAATTTTCTTTAGGATCACGCAGTTGGTTTTCCGATCGTTGTTCCTCAGCTCTTTTCTTCCGGTGCATTTCTCGTCAAGTTGACTCGAGCCTCTTCATCTTTGAGTTCAATCCTTAGTTGTTTTCTTTCCCACCCGCCCACCCTTCTTCTTCTCAGAACCGGAGTCCATAATCGAGTATCCATCATACTCGTGCGAAGTTTTTGCTTTCTTTCCTCAATGATTTCAACCGGTGTCTTTCTCTTCAATATATTCGTCGATTTCCCCTTCCAAGTTGCGTTTGTTTTCCCGCCCTCCCACCCTTTTTCTTCCCGGAGTCTGTCTCTCTCTCGACCATCTATCTCATTCGTGCGGAACCTCTTCAGTCTGTCGTAAATCATTTCAACCGGTGAATTATCGTCTCATTCGTCATTCTTCATCCCTTTCTTTTTCTGGTGGACCCAATTCAAGTATTCGGTGTTGATTACATTCTTTCCCTCAGCTCAAGTGTTTTCCCTACTCATGCACCTCTCGCCAGTTTATCCTTCCGGAGTGTTCAAGAAATCTCAAGAGATTCGTCTGTGTTCCAATTAATTCGAGGTTGTCACCTCATTCAAATATTTCAATTGTTCCGGTGCTTCATCTATCTGTTCATCAATCCTTTCCAACGGTGTTTTCTTTTCAGTGGGCCCTAACCCACAGGTCTTTTCCCAGGATCTTACCTGACTCTTCTATTTCCCTGGAGTTATTCTAAATTCTTTTCAAGTCTGACGTAAGAATGGATTCCATCAGTCATATGCCTTCTCCGAGATCGCTTTCAAATTATTTTCATTGTTGGCTCAACCTACTTGCTTTCCATTCTCCCGGAGTATCTCAGTAATTATGGTGGTGTTTTCTCGTCGTCATTTGAAGATAGAAGAAGAGTTCCTTCTAAATCTTGTTCATTCTCTCGAATATTCATGGTTCGAGCTTCATATCATCCTCTCGAATTATTTCAGTTTGTCAGATATTCCTTTTCTTAACCATCCGGAGGATGCCAGAAGTTGTTTTTCCATTTCTTTTCACTGGAGGCCATCGTTCCAGAAGAATTCTTCGCCCTCAGATTTCAGCTACCATTATCCAATTATCCCGGTGCTTCGTTCAAGTGTTCTTTAATCAGCTCATGATCTCTTTGTTCTTTTGCATCTAAATCCCCTATAGCTTATTTGTTCTCCTAATTCTTCCCGGTGATTCATTCTCTTTCGTCAGTCATTTTCGAATTCTTACGGTGGTTCCTTCAGGTTCTTTTCCCTTGATTATCATTTTATTCATTCGTTCTTTCGAATCCTACCGGCGGTTCATGAAGACCTTCTCAAGTTTGCAATATGTCACTTCTCGATCCTTTTCAAGAAGAATAAGTAGTATGCAAAATCCATTGCTTGTCATCAATTTAATTTGATGAAGGATAAGCATACAATAAATCTTATTCTTATTTCATCCAAGTGAATAATCCCTTCCTTCGGAGTTTGTTCTTGATGAATAAATTCTAGTTCCAAGTGTTTTTCATCTTTTCTTTTCCGGAGTTCAAATTTTTCCTCAGCCATTTCGTCGGAACCTCCATCTAAATCATCGCAAGGCTCATCTTATTATTTCATCCTTTCATTCTATCTCATCATCCTTTTTGTCAACGGAGTTCTTCATGGGGGTTCTTCATGATTTAATTCATTCGTCAAGAGTTCATCAAGTTTTGTTGGTGGAGTTCAAGTATCTTTTCTTCTCGCGTCTCGAAGTGCAATTAATTCTCTGCATTCTTTTGAAGTGGAGTTTTGCATTTCTTCATTCTTCTAAGTTATCCAATCATTTCTGTTTGCGGCTATTTATCACCTCATAATTTCTGAGATGTTATCCATAAGTCCACGACAAGCGTATTCTTTTCGTTGTTGATTCTCTCAACAACTCTGTTCAATCCTTCCTTCTAAGTTCTTTTCTTTCAATTGTATTTCAATTCTACCGGAGGTTTTGTGTTGTTCCTCAAGTCAAGTATCGTTCCATCCTCTCAACTTCGTGTTCTCTTCTTTCCTTGTTCAGTCGGTGTGCTGCCTAAATCCTTTCAGTCTTATTCATTTCTTATCTTGTTCTAACCGGAGTGGTTTCATAGTCTATCTGATTCCGCGAGCTTTCGATTCTCGTCATTCTCGTCGTTCGTCTCTTCTTCTCGAGTGCTCTTGATTCTTTGTTTCTTCTCTTGAGTTCTTGTTTCACCTCACCCCTTTTCCCTTCCGTCTCGGTCCTAAGATCTCGGGACGAAATCTCTTGTTAGTGGAGGAGTATTGTAACGCCCCGGATCCGATGCGCCAGGTGTCTGCCAGTTATTCGCTGTCGTTGCCATGTCATTTGCTTGCGTGTTGCATTTTATCATGTCATCATGTGCATTGCATTGCATACGTGTTCGTCTCATGCATCTGAGCATTTTCCCCGTTGTCCGTTTTGCAATCCGGCGCTCTTATGCCCTCCGGCGTTCCCCTTCTTGCCTCTCTTCGTGTGCGGGTATTAAACTTTCTCGGAATGGCCCGAGGCTTGCCAAGCGGCCTTGTTATACCACTGGTAGACCGCCTGTCAAGTTTCGTGCCATTTGGAGTTCGTTTGATACTCCAATGGTTAACCGGGTAACCATATAGCCTCCTTCTCTTTGCAGCCCAACACCCCTTCCAACGTGGCCCAAAACCCATCTAACTCCCCTCCATGCTATCAGTCGTTCGATCACGATCGCGTGGCCGAAAACCGCTCCTCATTTGGACTCTCCTAGCTCCCTCTACCTATAAATATGCCCATCCCCCCGAAATTCGCGGATCAAATCGCCCCTAACCCTAGATCCCACCTCCTCTGCCCCGCCGGACACGTCCGTCCCACGGCGGACATGTCCGACCCGTCCGCCGCTCCACCCCAGCCAGTCCGGAGCCGCCACGTGGCGAGCGCCTCCGCGCGCCGCCGCGGGCCCGCGAGCCCACGGCCGGCCCGCTCCGCCACCGCCGCCACCCACGCCTCGCACGTGCCCCGCGCGCTCACCTCCGCCGCCGCCGCCGCCCGGCCGGCGCTCGCCTCCGCCGCCGCCCACCCGGAGCTCGGCTCCGCCACCGCCCGGATGCCTCCCCGCCTGAGCCGAGCGCCCCTCCATCTCCTCTGCGCCCCGCGCAGCCTCCTCGATCCGCCGCGGCGAGCTCCCCGCCTCACCGGAGCACGCCGGCGCCGCCCAGCTGCTTCACTCCGGCGCCGGTTCGCCTCGCCTCCCTCGCGCCCCATCACCGTCCCGCGCCGGATCCGGCGAGATCCGGCCGGAGGAGATCTCCCCAGCCCCGGATCTGCCTCCCCGGCGTCTTCCCCGTCTTCTCCGACGAGCTCTCCGATGATGCTCGATATCCGCGCCACCGTTGACTTTTTCCCCGAGGTGCTAAATCGACTAAGTCCCGAATCTGCAGTAATTTTCATGCCATGTTCGTCATGCCGTATCTCTGCATTCGTAGCTCCATTTCGTGCGTGTAATATGTCAAATTGTTCGCCTCGACGAGTACATCATTTCATTATATTGCATCATATTCATTTGAGGTCATCTTGATTCCTGGATCATTGTTGTAAGAGTGCTTCATAATGTTTTCTGCTGTCTGTTATCAGAACGAGCTCTTTTGTCATTTTTGCCATGATTGATGTGTGCATCCTATGAGGTTGATGTCTTCATGTGTTTTGATCTATGCTATGTCTTATTTATAGTGGTGTATGCCATGCATTTTTGTGATCAATGTGGTGACTAGCACAAGCATGCAAACTAGGCATCGTGATGTTACTGATTTTAGTCCTTGTTCTGCTGTTATTTTGATGCCATGTAAACTTGATGCTACAGAGAGATCCATGCATATTTTGAGATACTTCAGTAAGGGTGTTTTGAACATATGGTTATGCTCTATCCATCCCTGCCCTTTTTTGCATTTGTGGAGTAGTCTAGCATGTCATTTGAGTGCTCTACTTTTGCTTCAAAATGTTTCCTGGCAGATTGTTTACATGTTATTCAATTTAGCCAAGGTTGCTATAGTTGATCCTTGCATGCTATGGACTTTTTCTTGACTTGGTTTGTTTCACAAACATGCCTTATTGATGATGCTATGCTTATATTGTCATGCAATGACTTGTGGTGAGTGAATCGAACTTGTTTAGTGTTCATGATGTTGCTGTTTTGCTAGGTTGAATCTGTTATTTCGTGATGCTATATAAACATGTTGCTACTAATCATTCTATACATAATCTGGAGATGTTCTATAAACATGTTTTGATCTACATGTCATCCTCTATCCATCCATGCCCATGGTTGCATTTATAGGTTGTTGTAGCTTGTTCATATCTTGCTCCAAAGTTGCTTCATAATGTTGCTGTCAGCCTGTTAACATTAAGTTCACTTGTTGCCATGTGTTTTCCTAGTGTTCCATGTACCCTATGACCTTGCTATTGCCATGCTTAGCTTCACAAACATGTCTTCTTACTGTTGGTTGCCTTGCCATGCATGTTTTGCTCTGTAGTGAGCTGCACAAGCTCATCTACATGCCTTCATAATTATGTTCCTGCCATGTATGAATCTGTATTATAGCTTGCTATGTTTACGTGGGTGCCATCATATTTTCTGATCCTTTTTGGCTTATGGTCAGTAAGGGACTCTTGTTCTATGCTTTGAGTAGAATCATCCATGCCTTTGTTTGTCATTATAAGTTCCTGTAACATGTTGTTTGATAGCTCTAAACATTGCATCGTGATGTTATTTTCTGCAAAGTCTAAATTGTTATAACTTGCAATCTTACCATGGGTGTTTGAGTATGTTCTAGTGATCTCTAGAGATAGCTCAGTGTTCATGTTTTGTAATGCTTTACCTGTACATCATGCCCATGTCTTTTGTTCTCATGTTGGGGTGCTGTAGCATGTTGTTTTGATGCTTGCAATATGCCTAGTTGCTGTTTTGGACAGATTGTTGCTATAACTTGTATAATGTGCATGTGTTGAACCGTTGCTCCGTTTTGAGTGTGCTCTATATGAAACTTGCTTGATTTTGCGTATAGTTTCATATTATCATGTTGAATCCATGTTTTGAGGTGTTTGCTTGATGTTTGGGTGCATTTCGCATCAATGCCATGTTTAACTTGTTTTGCTCATATCTTCTAGGCCGTAGCTCCGAACTAAATGAACTTTATATGTAACTTGACTAGAATCTCGTGTAGATCATCCTTGTGCATCTTAACTTGTTGTTTAACAACTTGAACATAAGGTTTATTCAGATCTGGACCAATTTCGAAATATGCATAGGAGGACTTACCGGAATTGTTATATGTTGTTCTCGGACTCATTTAAACTTGCTTTGATGTGTTGCTCTTGTTTGCATCATCTCTTGCCATGAGTAGCTTCATGTAGCTTTGTCATGCATCATGCTTGTTGTGCATCATGTCGTGTTCTTGTGTGGTGTGTTTACCTTGTTGTGTGCTTCTTCTTGTTAGTTCCTGTTTCATTGCGATCGTGAGGATTTGTTCGTCTACGCTTGGTTCGGCTTCATCCGTTCGTCTTCTTCATGGACTCGTTCTTCTTCCTTGCGGGATTTCAGGCAAGATGACCGCTACCCTGGATCTCACTACTATCATTGCTATGCTAGTTGCTTCGTTCTATCACTATGCTGTGTTACCTATCTTTTGCTCATCAAGCCATCCCATATTGCCATGAACCTCTAACCTTTGACACCTTTCCTATGCAAACCGTTGTTTGGCCATGTTACCACTTTTCTCAGCCCCTCTTATAGCGTTGCTAGTTGCAGGTGAAGTTGAAGATTTCTCCATGGTGGACAGGATTTGGGTTGGGATATCACAATATATCTTATATTATTAATGCATCTATATACTTGGTAAAGGGTGGAAGACTAGGCCTTTTGCCTGGTGTTTTGTTCCACTCTTGCCGCCCTAGTTTTCGTCATACCGGTGTTATGTTCCCGGATTTTGCGTTCCTTACGTGGTCGGGTAATTTATGGGACCCCCTTGACAGTTCGCTTTGAATAAAACTCCTCCAGCAAGGCCCAACCTTGGTTTTACCATTTGCCTCACCTAGCCCTTTTTCCCTTGGGAGTCGCGCTCTCGAGGGTCATCTTTATATCCCCCCGGGCCAGTGCTCGTCGTGAGTGTTGGTCCAACCTGTCAACCCCCAGTGGCCACCAGGGGCAACTCTGGGTTGGCCTACCGGAAGTTTGGACAATCCGGTGTGCCCTGAGAACGAGATATATGCAGCTCCTATCGGGATTTGTCGGCACATCCGGGCGGCTTTGCTGGTCTTGTTTTACCATTGTCGAAATGTCTTGTAAACCGGGATTCCGAGTCTGATCGGGTCTTCCTGGGAGAAGGTCTATTCCTTCGTTGATCGCGAGAGCTTGTCATGGGCTAAGTTGGGACACCCCTGCAGGGTATAATCTTTCGAAAGCCGTGCCTGCGGTTATAGGCATATGGGAATTTGTTAATGTCCGGTTGTAGACAACTTGACACCAGATCCGAATTAAAACGCATCAACCGTGTGTGTAGCCGTGATGGTCTCTTTTCGGCGGAGTCCGGGAAGTGAACACGGTTTCTGGGTTATGTTTGACATAAGTAGGAGTTCAGGATCACTTCTTGATCATTGCTAGCTTCACGACCGTTCTGCTTGCTCTCTTCTCGCTCTTATTTGCGTATGTTAGCCACCATATATGCTTAGTCGCTGCTGCAGCCTCACCACTTTAGCCCTTCCTTTCCCTTTAAGCTTTGCTAGTCTTGATACCCATGGTAATGGGATTGCTGAGTCCTCGTGGCTCATATATTACTACAACAACAGTTGCAGGTACAGGTTATGCGATGATCATGACGCGAGAGCGATGCTTGCTTGCGTTGAGTTCTTCTTCTGCTTCTTCTTCGATCAGGGGATAGGTTCCAGGTCGGCAGCCTGGGCTAGCAGGGTGGATGTCATTTGAGTTTCTGTTTGTGGTTCATCTGTAGTCGGATGTTGCTCTTATGTATTGTGATGTTGTATTCATGTGGCATTGTATGCCTTATGTATGTATCCCCATCTATTATGTAATGTTGATGTAATGATATCCACCTTGCAAAAACGTTTCAATATGCGGGTCTATCCTTGGTGGGACCTTAGAGTTCCTTTTGAATAACGACCGATAGCATGGAGGGGAGTTAGATGGGTTTTGGGCCACTTTGGAAGGGGTGTTGGGCTGGAAAGGGAAGGAGGCTATACGGTTACCCGGTTAACCGTTGGAGTATCAAACGAACTCCAAATGGCACGAAACTTGACAGGCGGTCTACCGGTGGTATACCAAGGCCGCTTGGCAAGCCTCGGGCCATTCCGAGAAAGTTTAATACCCGCACACGAAGAGAGGCAAGAAGGGGAACGCCGGAGGGCATAAGAGCGCCGGATTGCAAAACGGACAACGGGGAAAATGCTCGGATGCATGAGACGAACACATATGCAATGCAATGCACATGATGACATGATAAAATGCAACACGCAAGCAAATGACATGGCAACAATGGCGAATAACTGGCAGACACCTGGCGCATCGGATCCGGGGCGTTACAAGCGCACCAAGACCCCGCACTACTCCAGGCGGCAGCGCACAGAGACCTCCAAGATCAAGCCCTTTGTCACAAAAGGCCCCATGTGGCCACTGCAGGCTGTCGCGCCTTCACCGCCGAGCTATGCAGCATGGCCTGGCTGGCCAAGTTCAAGCCTGATCTGCCTCCTCATTACGACGGCACTGCCGACCCCGCGGAGTTCCTCCAGCTCTACGAGATGGGCATCGAGGCGGCCAACGGGGATGAAAAAGTCATGGTGAACTGGTTTCCCATGGCGCTCAAGGATGGGGCCCGTACTTGGCTCCTCAACCTGCCTCCCAGCACGATCTCCTCTTGGGACGAGATGCGCACTCGCTTCATCGCCAACTTCCAGGGCGCTCGTGACCGGCCCCCGGCCATGAGTGACCTGCGCCGCATCAAGAAAAAACCAGGAGAGACCTTGTAGAAGTACATCCAGCGCTTCAACAACGCCCGCCTCAAGATCCCCAAGGTGACTGAGGAAGCCATCATCTCAGCCTTCTCCGATGGCGTTCGTGACATCAAAATGAAGGAAGAGCTAGCAATCCATGAGGAGCTGTGCACCTCTCTGGAGTTGTTCAACTTGGCGACCAAGTGCGCCAGGGCTGAGGAAGGGCGCCTCTCCCTCCTCGAGCTTCCAGCTACTGATCCGGAAGAGAAGAAGCCCAAGGTCAAGGACGTGAAGCGCAAAGGAGCAGTTGTGCTCACAGCTGAGCCAGATACCAAGCGAGGAAGGGATCAGCCAGAGTCATCCAAGGGCAACCGATACTGCGTGTACCACGACCTCCACACCCACAACACCAACGAATGCCAGGAGCTCAGAGCTATGCGAGATGAACGTATCGGCCGATGCCCCGAGCGTAATGATAGGGGCTATGGCCGAGGAGGAGGAAGAGGTGGAGGACAATGGGAAGACCGTGGCCCTCGCCAAGGGTGGCGTGACCGACCTCGCGAGGACCGCTGGCAGGACCAGCCTTGCGAGGGGGATTGGAGGGATCAGCCTCGCGAGGATCGCCCGCAAGGCAATGCAGGCCTCCCTCCTCTGCCGCCACCGCCAAGGAGGAATGAAGACCAGCATCAGGACGAGGGGGCTGGGGGCTTCCAGGAGCCGCGTGCAATCGCTTGCATCCTGGGCGGAGCTCATGCCCCGGCCTCTCAGTGCATCTTCAAGCAGTTTGCTCGCGAGGTGAATGCAGTCCTCCCAAAGACTGAAGCCTCGCACCCTCTCAGGTGGTCCACGTGTGCCATCACATTCAGTTCAGCGGATCAACTCAAGTGTGCAGCAACGGCTGGTGTTCTCCCGATGCTCTGTTCCCTAGTCATCAGCAATGTGCAGGTCACGAGGACCCTCATCGATGGTGGAGCAGGGCTCAATGTTCTGTTTGTCGAAACATTCAACAATCTCCAAGTGTCGTATGATTAGCTTCAGCCAACCAAGCCTTTCTCAGGAGTCGTTGATGGTTCTACCACCCCGATAGGGCAGGTCCGCCTCCTTGTCACCTTCGGACAGCGCAAAAACTACCGTACTGAGCTTATTGACTTTGACGTCGCCCACATCCGCCTGCCATACAACGCCATCCTCGGGTATCCGGCCCTGGCCAAGTTCATGATAGTGACTCACCATGGCTACAATGTCCTCAAGATGCCAGGAAGCGGTGGAGTTATCACAGTCCCCTGTGAGGAGAAGGATGCAGTGTGTTCTCTCGAGCGTGCCTTCCAGGCCGCGGCAGTCGAAGACCCAGATCACAGGAGCGGGAACCTTCTCGAGGCAGTCCCTAAGAAGAAGAAGACATCACCTGGTCTGGACCATCAGGAGGCAGGCACCTCCAGGGGCGTCGCGTCACGATCTGCGCCCGTTTAAGGGGCGCCTCCCTTTGTCGCATAGGAAGGCGCGCCCGGCGCCCTCCTCGGGCAGGGCTCGGGGGCTCTCTCCTGGAGGGCCACCGACTTTGCCAAGGTCACGAGGGAGGCGCTCGGGCACCACTTGGAGGCGTGCTTCAAAGCACGTTTCCCTCATGAAGGTGTGAGGCAAGGAGGGCCAAACCCTCAGGAGTTCATCGCAAGAAACACTCAGGAGCTGCAGGAGTCAAGAGTCATGCGCGGCAGCCGCCGCTTACCCACCGTAGCCCCCCATCTAGGCGAGGATGGTGGGCTGCGTGTCTGCATCGACGTGCCAGGGCTCAACCGAGCCGCGTCTCGGAAGCGCCTCTGGCCCTCACGCGTGGGACGTTGCAAGGGTCCACCCCACAGCTACGTTCGCATGCCCCTCGGCCTGCCGAACGCTGCCGCTGCTCATCAGCACCTGCTAAGAAGCATTCTAGAGTGTCGGGGAAACTGATCCATGAACACCTATGGGACCGGCGGACCGAGCCCCTTTCGGTTCGGCGGGGGGCGGAGATCGCACGAAGAGCGGATCGAGGCGAAGCACACGAGCAGTTTACCCAGCTTCGGAGCTCTCCGGAGAGATAACACTCCTACTACTGCATATCTGACTATATTGAGTTCTTGCTCGGGAGCGCTGAGTGCTACCGTATACACTAGCTGTTAACGAGACTGAGCGTGAGGGTTTTTCTGCCTTTGAACCCCCCTCTACGTTGCGCATGGGCCTTCTTTTATATGCTCAAGGGGTCTCCGACAGGTGGCAACGTAGACAAGGGTAAAAATGGAAAAGGAATTGCGGTTGGTATAGCTACCTGTACTGTGTATCATACCTAACCCTGACGGCAGGGGACAAAGGCATTAAATGCCCGTCTACGTCGCCCAAATAGTGCAAAAAGGGACCGTCAGGGACGCCACCGCTTGCCACGATGGCTATCTTGTCAGCGTCGCTTGCCACCGCGCACCGCTGGCCGCACAGCCTCTTGCCACGCGCGCCTGGAAAGACCCCAGGGTGACACGTTGGTGGATGTGCTGGAGCGTGGGTACAGAGTGGTAGTTTGCCACAGCAAGCGCCTTGCCGCGGTCGTTATCTTGTCGCGTCCGGAAGCTTGTCGCTCACCTGGCCTCGCCGGGATGCGTGGCGCGTCGCGGCAAGTTCCTTGAGATGCCTTGGTTGGCCTTCCCGGCAAGATCCTCTTGCCGGGGCCTTGTCTCCTTGGCTTGAATACTTTGCTCTTGAATGGCTCCAAAGGAACCACGGAGGACCTTGGAGGTCACCCGGCAAGCCTTGCCGCGGGGTGCTGCAACTGCCCGTGCACAAGTTCGGGATACTAGGGTACCCCTACTCTAGTACACCGACAGGAGCCCCCGGGCCTGGGACCACACGGTGCCGAGCGCTGTTGGGCCAGGCCCAAAACAGGGCACGGGCACGCGCGGCCTGGGTTATGCCGTATCTTACTCCGTATCCACCGCGCCCTCCCCGAACGGCACGCGTCGAATGCGGCGTTGTGGGAGAGATCTTGGATGGAGAGGTGCTCGCCTCCGCTAGGCTGACGCTAGTCGACGCGCCAAGTAGCAGCAGCGACGAGCCTGAGGAGGAGCGGCTGCTACGGAAGCTGCTGTCGCTTTACCGCGCCCGACAGGCCAAGCTGGAATCCCGAGAAGCGCTTGTCGCGAAGGCGGGAGTGGACATCGAGAAGCGCGCGGAGGAGCTCCGGGGTCTCAGGCAGGAAGCTCTCCGATCCCTGGAAGAGGAGCGGGAGCAAGTCGCCGAGGAGCGGAAAGCCTTCCTCCTCGAGAAGGCTGAAGTTGAAGAGCAACAGCGGCTTGTTGCCGAAAAGCTATCTGCGCAGGAAGGCGAGTTGGCGCAGCGCAAGGTCAGCCTTGACAGCCACGAGGAGGAGCTTGCCGCGCGCAAGCAAGCATTTGGCGGGGCTCTCAAGGAAGCAGAGGATGCTGCCGCAGCTGCCGAGGCCGCCAAGAAGGAGCTGGAGACGAAGATGGCGCAGCTGGAGGCCGATCTGAAGGCGAGCAGCGAGGAGCTTGCTGCGCTCAAGCGTGAGCGCGAGAAGGACGCCGCCGCTCATGGCGAGCTGCAGGGTCGTCTCGCTGAGAGGAGCAAAGAGCTTAGCGCCGCCAAGGACTCCAACGCAGATCTTCAGTTGAAGCTGGTTACTTTGACTCAGACGCTGGACGGCGCCAGGGAGCGGGAGGTGGCCCTGACGGAGAAGATCAAGGCCGAAGAGGCACTGCTGGCGAGTGCTGCCGCCGCCTAGAACACTTTTAGGGAGAATGTGGAGCACTGGACGGAGGGTCTCGTGGATGTTGCCGCAGCCATCGACAGGGAGCTGGCGCAGCTAGGGATGGAGGATCTCGGGTACTCCTCCGATGAGCACCTCCAACTCAGCGCCAAGCTCAGCTTGTTCTTCAAAGGCGTGGCGAGGGCCCTCCAGCGACTCTGGGAGAAGATCCCAAAGCAGCTGGCCGACGAGTCGCGCAAGATCTGCGCGGGAGCTCTTCAAAAGGTGCTGGTGAAGGTGGCCTTCCGCAACCCAGGCCTCAACCTCACCAACGTCCTCAGGACCTTGCCGCCGGATGCTGATCTGGAAGCGCTCAAGACCCTTGTCGCACCCATTGTGGACAAGGTGATCGATATCAAGAGGGTTGAGGGCGACCGCGTAGATTAGGCCGTCTGTTTTCTCTTTTTCTTGTCGCTGCTGGTCATGTTATGAGAACGATCTGTTAGAGCTGCGACAAGCTATCTTGTAATATGACTCTATTTTGGGTAGCGATTGCTATGTTATTTCCTTTACTTGATTCCTTCCTTTGTATGTTTTTGCCCTACGCTTTTAGGGAACTTGTCGGCGCAGGCACCTGGGCCGCGAGCGCTGAGTGCGGGACGTCAGCAGCCTGCTGGCGGTGCCGCTTCCGACAAGAAACCTTGTCGCAACTAGTCGCATCTCACTTAAGTTGTTGAGCGAACTCGAAACAAAGTAAGGGCGCAACTAGCTATGAGTTGGTTCCTCCGCGCACAGGTTTTCCATACAAAGCACGGTCGTTCGAGGAAGATAACTTAAAAATTTTAAAACTGATTGCTCAAATTTTAGCAACTTAGCTTTTCTGTCGTTTGCTTCCTGGTAAGGCAAAACTTCCTCGAACGACGCTTGGTCCACACCATTATCTTCTCCTTTCCCCCCGACAAACTTGTGGGCGAGGGAACCTTCCTTTCTTTGAGAAAGAGAAAGAAGAGAAAATAAAGATATGGAGCCTTATGGCTCGTTATTGCTTACCGGGGGTAGGTGCTGCACAAAGTGTCAGATAACGCATGCAAAAAAAAGGTAGAAAGCATGAAATTGACAAGATGTGCGGAGCACATGAGCTTTACTTACGCACGGGGTCTGCGCCCGGCTTCGTACAAAGGATTACATGCAACATCGGCAAGACTTGTACAAAAGGTGGTTGCCGGAACAGGTTCCGGCAACCGCGCCCTACGGGTAAAACTTACGAAGATGCTCAATGTTCCAGGAGTTGCTCACCGGAATGCCATCTTCGGTCTCAAGGCGGACAGCGCCAGGCCTAGTGACTCGTTTCACCCGGTAAGGGCCTTCCCACTTCGGTGTCAACTTGTTGGAATTCTTGGAAGACTGAATGCGCCGAAGAACAAGGTCGCCTTCCTCGAAACTTCTGGCATTAACTTTGCGGCTATGGTAGTGGCACAAAGCTTGCTGGTATCGAGCAGCTCGTACAGCGGCCTGAAGACGGTCCTCCTCAAGGAGCAGCGCGTCATCTTGTCGCAACTGCTCTTGCTTAAGCTCGTCATAAGCGAGCACTCGAGGTGACCCGTATACGAGTTCCATGGGGAGAACTGCCTCTGCTCCATAGACTAGAGCAAAAGGTGTCTGGCCAGTGGCTCGATTTGGCGTCGTCCTGATCGACCAAAGAACCACCGGCAGCTCCTCAATCCAGTTCTTTCCGCACTTGCACAGCCTGTCGAAAGTCCTGGTCTTGAGCCCGCGCAGCACTTCAGCATTTGCCCTCTCCGCTTGACCGTTACTTCTTGGATGAGCAATAGAAGCGAAGCAGACCTTGGCGCCAAGATCTTGGACGTACTGCATGAAGGTGCAGCTTGTGAACTGTGTGCCGTTGTCGGTGATGATCCTGTTAGGGATCTCGAAGCGGCAAACAATCGACCTGAAGAACTTGACTGCTGACTGTGTTGTCACCTTCCTCACTGCTTCCACTTCTGGCCACTTTGTGAACTTGGCGATTGCAACGTACAAGTACTCAAAGCCGCCGATAGCTCGGGGAAAGGGGCCGAGGATGTCGAGCCCCCAGACCGAAAATGGCCAGGATAAAGGGATCGTCTGGAGAGCTTGCGCTGGCTGGTGTATCTGCTTGGAATGGAACTGGCACGCTTCACACTTGGTTACTTGTGCAGTTGCATCCTGGAGGACTGTTGGCCAAAAGAAACCTTGCTGGAACGCTTTGCCGGCAAGTGCTCTGGCGCCAATGTGGTGACCACATATGCCTCCATGTATCTCTGCCAACAGCTTTTGTCCGTCTTCCCTGTCAATACACTTCAATTTCACGCCGTTGAGTCTTCTTCTGTACAGTGTGTTGTCGACAAACTGGTACATACTTGACTGCCAGGCTACTCTTTCCGCTTCTTCTTGCTCTTCGGGAAGTTCTCCTGTCTGAAGGAAACGAACAATCTGTTGTGCCCATGCTGGAGCTTGCGGCTCGACAACAAGGACTAAAGGCACATCTGCTGCTGCGGGAACATCCGCTTCTACAGCGAGAACCTGCGGCTCAGCCGGAGCTTGATGTTCCCCGGCAAGCTTGCCGGAGCAAAACTTGTCGGGAGCGTCTGCTTCAACGGAACAAACCCTAGGGCTTGCCGGAGCAGACTGCTCCTCAGCACCCTTGGTGTTGATCTTGAGGACCTTCTTGGCGGCGGCTTCGGGGAGCTCTGCCGAAAAATAGTCACCAGAAATCAACTTCGTCTTCTTGCTCTGTCCAGTTGATGGCGTTACAGACGGTTGAGTCAGTTTGAGCACAAAGATCCCTGGTTCCACAGGTAACTTAAGTGCGGCGCACTTCGACAGGCCATCAGCAATGTCGTTCTAAGCTCTTGGAACATGTTCCATCCATAGGCCGTCAAAGTGCTCTTCTAGCTTTCTCACTTCATCAACGTAAGCTTCCATCAATGGACTCTGATAATTCTTGTTCACTTGGCGGATGACAAGCTGTGAGTCACCCCTGACAATGAGCTTCTTGATCCCAAGGTCTGCTGCGATCCTGAGACCGGCAAGCAAACCTTCATACTCTGCGGTATTATTCGTTGCTTGCTCCTTGGGAAAGTGCATTTGGACTACGTACTTGAGGTGCTCTCCGGTGGGTGCAACAAGTAGCATGCCCGCACCGGCGCCTTGCAGTAAGAAGGCACCATCAAAGTACATCAGCCACTCTTTGCTTGCTTCCTTGACGGGGATGCTTGTTTCTGGAATTTCTTCATCTTGCGTTGGCGTCCATTCTGCTATGAACTCCACCAACGCTCTGCTTTGGATAGTTGAAGTGCTCTCAAACTTGAGGCCAAAGCTTGACAGTTCCAGTGCCCATTCGACAATCCTGCCTGTTGCTTCTGGATTTTGCAGTATCCTCTTCAGCGGAAAATGAGTGACGACTGTGATCTCATGTGCTTGGAAGTAATGGCGCAACTTTCTGGAGGCCATGAGAAGGCCGAAAAGCAATTTCTGCACACCAGAGTACCTTGACCTAGCCCCCTGCAGAAGGGAACTGACAAAGTAAACTGGGCGCTGCACCATTGTTTTCTGCATCTTCCCACGCGCTTGCGCAGATCCATCTTTGTCGGGACCAGAGCTTGCCGGTGAAGTCCCCTGCTTGTCGCTGGATGCATCTGCTGTGGTTGCTGGCTCATCATCCACCTCCCTCTCCGCTACTAACGTAGCACTAACCACTTGATTGGTTGCCGCTATATATAGCAGCAACTTCTCTTGTGGCTTAGGTGCGACAAGTGTTGGAGTGGAGGACAGGTATCTCTTTAAGTCCTGCAGTGCAGCCTCCGCTTCCGGAGTCCATTTCATTGGACCTGCCTTTTTCAATATTTTGAAAAATGGCAGGGCGCGCTCAGCAGACCTAGAGATAAACCTGCTGAGAGCAGCTACACAACCGGCTAGTCTTCGTACATCCTTGACGCGCTTTGGTGCTTCAATCTGCTCAATGGCCTTGATATTGTCGGGATTGGCTTCAATTCCCCGCTGAGACACGAAGAACCCGAGAAGCTTGCCGGGGGGGACTCCAAACACACACTTCTCGGGGTTAAGCTTGAGGTTGATCTTGCGCAGATTTGCAAAGGTTTCGTCTAAATCTTGAATCAGAGTCGCCTTGTCCTTGCTCTTGACCACTATGTCATCCATGTAGGCTTCCACATTTCTATGTATTTGCAGCTCAAAAGCGTCATGGACTACCCTTGCAAATGTTGAACCAGCATTCTTTAAACCGAAAGGCATCCGTACGAAATAGTATGTGCCACATGGGGTGATGAATGCGGTCTTCTCCTCATCCTCTTCTGCCATGAAGATCTGATGGTATCCTGAGTATGCATCAAGAAATGAAAGCAAGTCACATCCGGCCGTGGAGTCAACAATCTGGTCGATGCGCGGCAAGGGAAATGGGTCTTTGGGACAAGCTTTATTGACATCAGTAAAGTCAATACAAAGCCTCCATTTCCCGTTTGCCTTGCGCACGACTACAGGGTTGGCCAACCACGTAGGATGGAGCACTCCTCTGACAAGGCCTGCTGCTTCCAATTTCTTGATTTATTCTGCGATGAATTCTTGGCGCTCCACTGCCTGTTTCCTGACTTTCTGCTTGACGGGCCGCGCATGAGGACAGACGGCAAGATGGTGCTCGATTACTTTCCTGGGAACACCGGGGATGTCAGATGGTTGCCACGCAAATACGTCGACGTTCGCCCGCAGGAAAGCAACAAGCGCGCTTTCCTATTTAGGGTCGAGAGTGGCACTGATGGTGAAGGTACCACCAGTGCCATCCTCCTTGGCAGACACCCTCTTGGTCTCTGGTGGAGCTGCCATTGTCTTCTTACACTTGCCGGTGGAGCTCGATGGTGCGTCCTCGACGGTAGCGCAGCACTCTGAAGAGGTGCGCTTGCCGGAGTGGGCATCAGAACTCTTGCCGGACTTGGTCTTCTTCTTTGCCCCGGGAGCTTCAACGGCAAGTGACTTGCGATATGTTGCGGCTGCTGCTTCCTGGTAGATCTTGTCGGCACAGATAAGAGCATCCTTCTTGTCGCCAGGGACAGAGATGACACTTATCGGGCCTGGCATCTTCAGCATGTTGTATGCATAGTGAGAGGCTGCCATGAATTTGGCGAGTGCTGGACGGCCGAGTATCCCATTGTAAGGCAATGGAAAGTCAGCAACGTCAAAAGTGACCCTCTCAGTCCTGAAGTTCAAATCACTGCCAAATGTCGTCGGCAATGTGATCTTTCCCTTCGGATTGCTCCTTCCCGGATTGATTCCTTGGAATGTGTCGGTCTCTTCGAGCTCGCCATCAGGGATCTGGAGTTTCTGGAGTACCGCGAAGGAGATCAGGTTCAAGCCGGCCCCGTCGTCAACTAGCATCTTAGTGACCTTGAGGTTGCGGATAGTTGGTGAAACCAACATCGGCAAGCACCCGACCGCAGTTATGCGATCAGGGTGGTCCTCAATATCAAAGACGATAGGCGTGCTGGACCATTTCAGAGGCTTGCGTGACTCGACGGGTGGTTCTGCCGCATTGACTTCCCGCACCCACTGCTTGAGCTGGCGGTGTGAAGTATGCAGAGAAGCACCGCCGTCAATGCACAGGACCTCTGTGGCTTTCTGGAACTCCTGCTCATTGGTCTCGTCATCATCCATATCTTCATCGTCGTCGTCATCTTCATCCTTGTCGCAGCCGCGGGGAGGTCTGTCTCCTTGCCGCTGCTTGGCCTTGCCGCGGCGTCCTCCTCGGCCGGGGCGTTTCTTGCCGGCTCCTCCAGCACCTTCCTGGGCCTTCTCCTTGTCGCGTCGCTCGTATTCAGACTTTTGCTGCTCGACAAGCTGCTCGACCTTCTTGCAGCTCTGGAGGTCATGGCCCTTGGTGCGGTGGATCTTGCAGTACTGCTTGTTGGTGTCGTCCAGCTTGTCGGCGACCGCCACATCCTGGTAGTTAGTGCCCGCGGCAATCTCCTTGCCGGAGCTACCAGCTTTGGCTTTCTTGGCGCCACCTCCGTTGCCGGACTGCTCAACGACTAGCACATCTTTGCCTTTCTTCTTCCTGTTGTTTCGCCGCCGGTTTTTCTTTGCCGGGGCAGCCTCCTCACTATCAGATCCTCCTGCTTCTGTATTCTCTCCGGGGAGTTTCCTCCCTTCCTCAGCACGTGCACACTTGTCAGCCAGGGCATATAGCTCACTGACGTCTCTGATCTTGCACATCGCCATCTCCTCCCACATCCTGCGGTTTCGCACGTTCTGATGGAACGCGCTGATTACCACGGCAGGGTGGACATCTAGGATGTTGTGCTGTATGCGGCGGAATCTCTGGATGTACTTGCGCAGGGGCTCTCCTTCCTTCTGAGCGAGCAGATGAAGGTCGCTCTCTTGGCCATGAGGCTTGTGGCCGCCTGTAAAGGCACCGACAAACTGATGGCATAGGTCTGCCCAGGAGGATATGGAGTTGTCCGGCAAGTGCATGAGCCAGGATCTGACATTGGGCTTGAGCACCAGCGGGAAGTAGTTGGCCAGGATCTTGTTGTCCCGTCCCCCGGCAGCTTGCACCGCGATGGTGTAGATGCTGAGGAACTCTGACGGATGCGACTTGCCGTCGTACTTCTCTGGTACATCTGGCTTGAAATTCTTCGTGCTGGGCCACTGGACTTGCCGCAGCTCACGAGTGAACGCAGGGCAACCTACCGCGTACGGCAAGTCGCCTGGTTCCCCTGGCGCATGCATGTCGACAGAGGGCCCAGCGCGCTGGTCCGATTAAGGCCGCGCTTCTCTTTGGCGCTCGATGCGAGTACGAGCATCTTCTTGCTGTCGTTCGTGAAGAACTTGGCGCTGATCGCGATGAGCTCGTGGATCTGATGATGCGGTGGAGTCGCTGTCGAGGTGGATCCGGCGAGTCGGCGATCTTGGCCTTTGGGGTGGAGAGTGCATGGTGGTTGCACCCCCACCGGTTTTGTCGCCATCGGCTCGTGCCTGGCAGTCCTGCTGCGGCAGCGATGTACTCGGCTGCCGCGGAGTGTTGCTGTTGGCGAAGCCGATGAGACTCTGAATGGTGGCCCTCCATCCATCGATCTTGTCTGCCGTTGGAGGGTAATCCAGGAGCAGTTGAGCTCGCGCCAAAGCTTCTGCTGGAGTGGTGGGCGGCAGTGGCGAACGGTGCGAGGAGCGGGATATGCTCGGACTTCTAACTATGTTAGAAGGAGCAGTATCCCGTCCAGGCGACCGTGTCTCGCTCGTGCCAGCATGTTGGCGTGCATGCTGGTCTTGAGCACCCCGAGATCCACCAGCTCGATCTTGGTCCAACAAACGTATGGCACTGCGAATACCACGAAGCTGTCGATCCTGCGCCTCTTGAGATGGGCGCGGTGCATGTACGGACGCCGAGGTCTGCGCAGCCTTGTCCTTGTACCTGGTAGCACCGTGAGCTCCCTCATCGATGCCCGTTCTTCCGCCGGCGTCTACCCCACCACTCGTTTGCTCCGGTGGTGGTGGGATCGACATGGACGGAACAGTTGCCGCCGAGGCCTTCTTCTTCGGTGGCATGTAGATGAAGAAGATGAAGATCTAGCTCGTGTGAACGACGGATCAGGTTCACACAACCTCGACGCCCCCTACCTGGCGCGCCAAAGATGTCGGGGAAACTGATCCACGAACACCTATGGGACCGGCGGACCGAGCCCCTTTCGGTTCGGTGAGGGGCGGAGATCGCACGAAGAGCGGATTGAGGCGAAGGACACGAGCAGTTTACCCAGCTTCGGAGCTCTCCGGAGAGATAACACTCCTACTGCTGCATGTCTGACTATATTGAGTTCTTTCTCGGGAGCGCTGAGTGCTACCGTATACACTAGCTGTTAATGAGACCGAGCGTGAGGGTTTTTCTGCCTTCGAACCCCCCTCTACGTTGCGCATGGGCCTCCTTTTATATGCTCAAGGGGTCTCCGACAGGTGGCAACATAGACAAGGGTAAAAATGGAAAAGGAATTGCGGTTGGTACAGCTAGCTGTACAGTGTATCATACCTAACCCTGATGGCAGGGGACAAAGGCATTAAATGCCCGTCTACGTCGCCCAAATAGTGCAAAAAGGGACCGTCAGGGACGCCACCGCTTGCCACGATGGCTATCTTGTCAGCGTCGCTTGCCACCGCGCACCGATGGCCGCACAGCCTCTTGCCATGCGCGCCTGGAAAGACCCCAGGGCGACACGTTGGTGGATGTGCTGGAGCGTGGGTACAGAGTGGTAGTTTGCCGCGGCAAGCGCCTTGCCGCGGTCGTTGTCTTGTCGCGTCCGGAAGCTTGTCGCTCACCTGGCCTCGCTGGGACGCATGGCGTGTCGCGGCAAGTTCCTTGAGATGCCTTGGTTGGCCTTCCCGGCAAGCTCCTCTTGCCGGGGCCTTGTCTCCTTGGCTCGAATACTTTGCTCTTGAATGGCTCCAAAGGAACCACGGAGGACCTTGGCGGTCACCCGGCAAGCCTTGCCGCGGGGTGCTGCAACTGCCCGTGCACAAGTTCGGGATACTAGGGTACCCCTACTCTAGTACACCGACATAGAGGCTCAGGAGGTCAGGCATTGCGTGGTCCTGGCAGAGATGGAGATGGTCCTCGAGGAGCCGCCTGCGCCCCCGGAGCCTCCCGAGGCTCTGGGTCCTAGGGGCTCGTGAGGATCGGCTTCCTCATCGCGCGTCGTCCGCTACTTCAACATTCCTTCATCTCCAACGGTATCAGGTGACATCTTTCAAGTTCCATTTCAGCTGGGAGTGCCCCCAGGGCTGCATCATTCCCATGCCGCATGGGTCAGTGCATGTGGCATGTATCTCTTTTGTTCATGTCTTTAGGTTACCTTGTAGGGGGCGCCCCTCGGGCTGCATTATCCCCAAGCCGCTCGGGCCTGACCCGATGGCATGTATCTTTCCCGCATCTATCTAGGTCGTGTTCCTCGCATATTTGACCCGCTATGATTATTACGTGATGCCCCCCACAGCACCCCTTCTTCTTCTTCATGCTAATCGCTTGCATGTTAAAAGGGGGGCACCTGAGCATCGCGACTCATGGGCTCTTACTGGCTCTCCAGCCCTCACCTCCTCGCTTTGTCCACAGAATTGCGACCTGGCATACCAGCGATGGCTGAGCTCGCTCGAGGGCCGGGAACTGAGGACGTAGAGCGTTGGCATCTAATCAATCTTGCAGGAGCACACTACAAATAAAGGCCTAGAGCCAGGCGCAACCCGCCTTGAGGTAGGGCCCCATGAGTCCCGCGCTAGCTCACGGGTGCCAACATACACCTCATCGGGCCCTACCGTGCCAGCCACGTGTCAGGGCAGGGCTGTACACGCCTCGGGGGCTCCTCCCGGAGGGGGCCCCCCTCCCACATACTAGTGGAAGCACCATGCTCCACGCTGGCTGACGACACTGCCGAGGAGCGGCTATGCCCGTACACGTACGGAAGCGCTATGCTCCGCGCTGGTGATAAACAACCGAGGGCGGCTGCCGGTGTCCTAGACTAGGGGGTACTCAACGCATCGTCTCCCGATCAGTTGGATTGGGCCGAGGACCCCCATGGCCGTATACTCATGGGCCAGTCCGAACAGCTGCCGCATACAAGGAAGAATCAACAAGACTTGGCGATCAAGACAAGGACTCCTCCCCCACTGGCGTATTCGGACAGGACTCTTGTTATCCTAGGCCTCTGGTGCATTATATAAACCGGGGCCAGGCTAGTCGATAGAGATATACAACAACAATCATACCATAGGCTAGCTTCTAGGGTTTAGCCTCCTTGATCTCGTGGTAGATCTACTCTTGTAATACCCACATCATCAATATCAATCAAGCAGGACGTAGGGTTTTACCTCCATCAAGAGGGCCCGAACCTGGGTAAAACATCGTGTCCCTTGTCTCCTATTACCATTGATCTTAAGATGCACTGCTTGGGACCCCCTACCCGAGATCCGCCAGTTTTGACACCGACATTGGTGCTTTCATTGAGAGTTCCGCTGTGTGATCGGCGAAAGGATCAATGGCTCGACTGCAGGTCAACTGCGATGTCGGCTTCTTCGTCACCAGCTCGACTGGTCACCTTGGCTTGACCGAGGACAACGCCCTACCTCCGATCGTCATGTTCGGATGAAGGCCTTGATCAACACCAACTCCGATCGCTATCAAGATCATGGAGGAGTCATCCATGGAGCTCGGGGGCTCAACGTCAACATTGCCCTCAGGCGACCGTGCTGTTTTTCTGGACAACAAACTTGTATCCGCCACCACCGCCTCCTCGAGTGTCGCCTAAACGATTACTTCGGTGGAACTATGCGGAATTAAGTCTACAACAACCCTGCAAAAATTTCGTCGAGTTCCGATGGAGGAATCTCCGGCAATCTCCGATATACCAGAGCCCTGTTGAATCTGGACGAGAATCCGGACGAGTTTAGGGCGTGGTATCCAGCATCTAGCTCGGATGTCCTTTGGAGGATCCAACCGTTGATTTGCTGCGGAATTCCCTTATCTACCACCTGCCAAAAATTCAGCTCGATCCGACCGTCCAAACTCCGGGAAACTTCCGATTAGTGCATCACTTTTTGGATCCGTTTTCTGCGCGAAAACGAATCCGACCCGAGTTCGTCTTTTTTATGAACGGGATTTCGGACATCCTTTTTGAAGGAAGTTTTGTATGGGTATTGTGTTTTGTTCCCGAACACATCCCACTAACTTTAAGATCTTTTGAACATGATCTTCAACATCATGCTGGTGTCAAACCAGTCCGGCAATATTGCTCCACGGCTACCGACCTGCGCTAGACACGTCGTCACTTTGTTGAGCCAAGCTCAACTTCTTCGGATCATCATCTTGGCAAGCCGAACAAGAGTCCGGCATCCCGAAGGATAAATCATCAGCAACATCGTCGCCCCACGGATTACACGGAGCGGGCATACCGGCATCGCCGCATGGTCGCTTCATCAAGCCGAAATCGACCACGTCACGACCTGCATCGGCAGGGCCGCACTATTGCTTCTTCAAGCTCACGCCGACCTACTTCGACATCTCGGCTGGACCGGGGGCTTCGCCATCTCTTCATCAACCTACTCCGGACATTTCGGCGTCACTAGCCGACCAGGCATGGGTGCGCGGATCGAGTCCCAATTTTGGGAATCACCTTCCTTCAGATTGCTACAACAAATAAACCAGGTGCTATTAATCCTAGTATTTCTTTTTGCTTGTTTGGGTTAAATTTTTCCAAAGGAATTATTACTCTGGTTAGTCCAACATATGTACACAGGTCTATCAAATGGTGGCCGCATTATCGACGGTCGCATGATGGTTCGGTCAGTTTCCGTACACAGTTCGGCGAACGCCGCATCCGGAACTCGGACCGACACGTGAATCCAGGCTTTGCCACGCCTTTATTGCATTACGCCGACGACCTGCATCGACATCGACTTCGGCGCCAGGCCATATTTCTTTTACTACTCACTTTGCATAAATTATTTATTATGCAACATTTTTTTTAATTCCTATTATTATTATTATCCCCGGTCTGTACTATTTTTTGTGCACAGGAAAATGATCCAGCCGGACTATATCCTTTGACGTCACCTCGGCTGGACGGGGGGCTTCATCAACACTTCATTACCCCATGCCAGGGACTTCGGCATCACTCTGCCGTCCTGCATTGATCGTGCTATGTCACCACTTCGGAGTGCCGAGCTCCTTGCTCCGCTACCTCGGGACCGGCTTGGGGGATGGAACCTTGTCCCGCATCAAGCTCGGACCGCGTCGTCAATACCGAACACATTAACCAGCTAAGTTGCCTTCATACTCAAAGTTTTAAATTTCTAACTTGTGTTCGGTTCGACCAAGAATTATACTTTTTTGTAAAAAAGTTGCTTGTAAAAATTTTCCTTGTCGAAACTTTGTTCGCACACACTTGACGCACTACCCGCGCTCATTATACCTGGGGGCTTCTTTAACACAAGCTTATTAATACGGGCTTTATACCCAACACATGTGTCACACTTCCGCATGTACCTTTTATTCACCATTATATGCATCGATATGACTTAAGTTTTGGCCAAGCTGGGTTGCCTGGCTCCTGTGCTTACCTCTACGTTCCCGATTGTTCGGCTAGGTGGTAAAGGGAGCACCTCTGCGATTGTTACTGCCGGGTCAGCCGGATGTGTACCTCAGACTGCGTGAAGCCGAAAGCTAGCGTTCTTAAGGGAATACTCGGTCGGTGAACTAAAAGATGATTTCTTACCTATTTATTTACCTGCCCCCAGATGTTTTTCTGCTCTTTTCGCAGTCCGGACATGCACTTTAGGGCATTGCCTCCCAGGGAATGGAACCCCTAACGGAACTATTCTCCCTGGAAGATGTTTCTTACTAACCATGTAATATAACATAACTAGTTGGGCACTTGTCTGATAAAGCACTAATGACCCCTACGCCTGGTCTCCATGCATGCCCCGGTTTTTATAACCGCGAGGGTATTCGGACACACTCCGGACTATTGGGTCCACAGGTTGAAGCAAAAAGGTCCGCTACGACAAACGATCTACAATCCGGCTAGAAGGCATTCTACATGTCACCTTACATTTTATAGTCAACTTTTACCCAAGTCGCTTGGGGGCTCTTATGTTTATTTGAGCCATTTCATACTAAGTGTTTTTCTTCTTAGTCGTTGCAAAGTTAAAGCACGGCAGAAGTACCTTTTTTTCTAAAGTCCAATTTTCGGATTGGCACCGAACACTTGATCTTGTTCGAACGTCATGTTTTTACTGACGTTTTTTTGGTTTTCCAAGCTTTTGGCACTTTTAACTATTTGTGTGTTTTCAGCACAAGTCTCGCAGTGCAACGCTGGACACCTTTAGAGATTCGGCAAAAACATTCTCGGATATTGCTATATATGCATCGGTTTCGAATTGTGTCTTCGGTCAATAGTTGGGTTGCCCGGCTCATGCGCTTGCCTCCTATGTTCCGCTTTGTTCGGCTAGGTGTGCAAAGGGAGAACCACTGCGATTGTGCTTCCAGCTCACATGGTTAAGCACCTCAGTGGAGAAAGCCGAAAACTGACTGCCACAATAAGCGTAAACTGGTCGGCGATCCGATGACGGCGTTAAACGACGGGCCATTCATAACAATGGCCGAAGTGTTTACGGCTTGACCTCGACTGTCGCTGAACACTACCGGGGGCTATTAACTGGCCTCCCAAACTAAATCCTCGATATTTTGCTCTTACATTGGAGCTGAGGTTTCATGATCATGCTTAGCATGACAACCCAAAGAAAGGAACCGATAGCGGGACTATTTTCTCTGGAAGACATTTGTTCTGTTAAAAAGTAATATAACATGTCTCTCCGCGTACCTTTGTTTATTAAACCGTATGGCCATATTGCCTTGTTTGTTGTAAATCTTTGCCCTCATAAAGGCTTTATAAAGTAAGACAAACACTCCTCGGCTATCGGCCGAGGAGGTGGAAGCCGATGGTCGGTCAACAAAGTTTTGTACAATGCGGATCCGAGCATTAATGACGTAAAGTACTTGGATACATAGAGTCATTAATTTGTGATTTTACTATGGATATCGATCCTTAATTCGGCCTCCTGTGCCCGCATTAAGGCTCGGGGGCTACTGGGCTTCGGGCTTATTACAAATATTAAAGGGCACATCGATCCCCTGATCTGGTGTTGCCACCCGACCAGTGTCTCGGGGGCTACGGCATTGCATGTTCTATGTAGAAAATTTTAAGTGCAATACAGTTTCCGAGGAGATCTTGATCCTCAGATTGGTCGGCCGCACCCAACCTGAGTCTCGAGGACTAAGCACGCCGCTTTTTGTGTCCCGATGTATTCTGCCAAGCTAGGACTTGATCCTCAGACCGATTTTGCAAATCAACCTGAGTCTCAGCGGCTACGGGGATCAGCGGTCTTATGTCATCCTTCAGGTGCATCTCGGGTTTTAGACCGATACAGACCTTGAGGGCTACTGGCTATATATCTCGTCAAAGAATAAATTACATCAATAAAAAACATTGACCAAAAATCAACCCATGAATGAGGTGCTTAACCACCTCGGAAGCAGTTCGACATATAGCTCGGATGCAAGTGGTTGGCTCCTTAGAGGGCATTTCCGGCATTAAGCTCGGTTAAACTCCTTCAAACTTCTTTGAACCAAGGTGATTTATGACACCTCGGATAAAGTCCGGTGTTGGAGCTCGGATACATAGTCCGGCGTTCGAGCTCAGATACAGTCCGGCATTGGAGCTCGGATACATAGTCCGGCGTTAGAGCTGGGAAGCAGTCCGGCATTGGTGCTCGGCTGCAAAAGATACCTCGAATGCAGTCCGGCGTTGGAGCTCGGACGCAAGAGGATGTTGCCACCCGGGAACAACTTCAAACCCAAGGCATGGCATAAAAATAACAAGGCATTGATAAAGGCCGTAAACTTAAAGGGGCTCCTTGGATACCCAACGTGTAAACTCGTCAAATGCATTTCGGCGATCCTCAAGATATAAGATGAGAAGATTTGTTGAACCAGTTTTCAAGACCGGCAACCGAAGATGAAGAACAGTTCGGAAGAATCGAGGAGCGTCCCTAACTTGAAGACCGGTTCAGGGGGCTACTGACGGTGTCCTGGACTAGGGGGTACTCAATGCGTCGTCTCCCGATCAGTTGGATTGGGCCGAGGACCCCCATGGCCGTATACTCATGGGCCAGTCCGAACAGCTGCCGCATACAAGGAAGAATCAACAAGACTTGGCGATCAAGACAAGGACTCCTCCCCCACCGGCGTATTCAGCCAGGACTCTTGTTATCCTAGGCCTCTGGTGCATTATATAAACCGGGGCCAGGCTAGTCGATAGAGATATACAACAACAATCATACCATAGGCTAGATTCTAGGGTTTAGCCTCCTTGACCTCGTGGTAGATCTACTCTTGTAATACCCACATCATCAATATCAATCAAGCAGGACGTAGGGTTTTACCTCCATCAAGAGGGCCCAAACTTGGGTAAAACATCGTCTCCCTTGTCTCCTGTTACCATTGATCCTAAGACGCACTGCTTGGGACCCCCTACCCGAGATCCGCCGGTTTTGACACCGATAGCGGCCCACGGCCGCATCAACCTCAGGGAGCCCAGAGCTCAGTGTCCGGCCCTATCGTAACGCCTCCCCTCGGGAGCGCCACGTGAGGGGGCTGGGCACGGGGGCTACGTTCGGGCCACGCCCGGGCGCACGCCACCCAGCCAGGTCCCTCGGGCCTGGTTCGTCGCGCGCCCCTCCCCGAGCGGAGCTAAGGTACGAAGACCGTTTGAGTGTCAAGGGGGACTCCTGAGCATCGCAACTCAGGATCCTAACTGGTCACGTAGCCCCTCACTCCTTAGTCCCATCCTGGTTTCCGGTCGGGGCTAACGGCGGCTGAGGTATGCGCGGGGTCGGGCCCTGCCGACGTAGAACGATAAATCCACTCCTATGTTTCCCTTCCCTACTTGTTGTTAGAGTGTCAAGAGGGACTCCTGAGCATCGCGATTCAGGAGCCTAACTGGTCACGTAGCCCCTCACTCCTTGGTCCCATCCTAGTTTTTTGTCGGGGCTAACGGTGGTTGAGGTATGCGCGGGGTCGGGCTCTGCCGACATAGAACACAAGCAAATAGGAGGGAAATTGCAAATTCTGGGGAATTCAAAAGCAAATATTACAGGCCATAGGTTGTTTTCACAACGCCAAACACAAGTTTAAACGCCTCCACGAGGCATGATGCATGTTGCAGGAATCGATACAGGACACAAGCTACGAAGGGATCACTCTCCGGCAGCACTGTCGCTCGTGGTGGGATCGCACTGGCCAGCTCCACCTCCTGAAGCCGCGGAGCTGGCAGCATCTCGCCCAGGCCTAGTGTTAAAGGCGCGGAACCTTGCCAGCAAGGCCTCAGCTCAGCCCTTAACAGCCTCCAGCAGTAGCAGCGGCAAGCCCGCCGCTCACAGGTTCCAGCAGGCTGTCGAGGTCGAAGCTGGGGTCGGGAAGGTAGACGTGGCTGAGGACACGCGTCAGCGCCGCAGAGGAAAGGACACGCGCCTCGGCCTCGGCCGTGGGACCAAGGCCATCTGCGACATCTTCGAGTGCATGGACCAGGAAGGGAAGCAGCTCAGCAGGGCCGTCCTCTGTGCCAGCCAACGGCTTCTCTAAGCCACCATCATAAAGCGTCTTCAGCGTGGCGCGGGCCTTCTCCTCCAGCTTCGCGAAGGCCACTCGATCCTCAGCCAAAACCTTTGCCTTGCCGTCCAGCTCGATCCTCTCCGCCTTCAGCGCCTGTTCCAGCATCTCCAACCGGCCACGGCGCTCATCGAGCTCAGCGTCCCGGTCCCTGACGGCAGCTTCTCGAGTCTTCATATCCTTCTCCTTCTCCTGGTGGCCGCGGACCTCCTTGGCGAGCTCGTCGCGCAGGACATGCAGCTCGTCCTCCAGCGCCTTGCAGCGGCCCTGGGCATCACCAGCGTCACCCAAGGCAGCGTCGCGAGCGGCCTTGGCTTGGGAGGTGGCTTGCTTCTCCTCATCGAAGGCCGACATGGCATGGCTCAGCGCCGCTCGGACGGAGGCGTCAAAGCGGACCCAGCCAGAGGCTAGCTCCAGGCGCCTGGCCACCACGCGAGGGTCAGCACCCTGGAGATCTTCGCGCAACCGGCTTAATTCAGCAGCGGCAAGTTCCAGGACGGTGGAAGGAGTGGGGGAAGTGGCAGTCGGTGGACTAGGAGGAGAAGACGGCAACTTGATCGCGGCATCAAGCACCAGGGCCTTTTGAGCCCCGGCGGCCTTAGCCACAGTGCTAAGCGTGGTCGCCTCGTGAGTCGCCTGGGCCGCAGGGGCTGGATCCGTGCCGGTGCACCCCACCTGGCCTCGTGAGGACGACCGGGCAGGGGAGGCACGAGCCTCGCCGCCTCTTTTCCCCGCAAACGAAGGCGTTGCCTCGGCAGGCGAACTCGCCCCAAGCAGGGCCACTGAGGGCATCACTCCAACATGAGCCTCACAATAGTAGGCAAAAATCGCTAGGAGAAGAACAGAGTTGGGGTGGAGGTGCAGAGCCTGCAAGTTGTATTGGCGAAGAACAGCGAGGAAGAACTCAAAAAATGGAGGTACCAGACCGGCGATGATGGCGCTCATAAAGAGCGGGTAGAAGGTGCTCCCCTTATCTTCAGGCTAGGTGGAACCGACCTTGAGCCTAGTCGCCCCCTTGTTGCCCTGCGCCACCATCATCAAACGTGTGAGGGTGAGATTCTTCTCTGACACATTTGGGGGATCTAGGGCCGGCGAGTACCAGGCCCCAGTTGGGGTCTTGCGAGGCGCCATGGCTCGCCGAAAGTGAGAGATTGAGGCAGACCTGGAGGATTTCAGAAGCGAGAAGGAGGAGAGTGTGAAAGGGGATCTAGAGCAATGACTGATGAGGGCAAAGAAAGTAAGCCTGTCTTGGGACCGCCTGATGTGAACTAGGGACCCAATCTTTCGATGAGAGAGGATAACTACGATTTTGGGTGGGACTTGACCCTCACGATGCGGCTACCAACCGTACAGGGAGAACCGTACATGACTAATATCCACGGCAATCACTGAACCAACTCCACGGCGTTATCGACCGAGCCAACGGCACGATCGACCTATCCACGAAGGATTTTTCCTGCAAGCAAATCGAAGAACATGCAAGAAAATAATAGCCAAGCAATCTCAAAATTGCGAATATGCTAGATGGGATTAATCTCACAAAATGGGGTTCCGATAGGATGTCTTGACGGTCGCACTAGCCACTACGAGCGAAGACAAATAAAAATAGCAATATAGCTAAACTTCTCTAAACAAAACCCGAGTCTAAACCCTAACAAAGGTTAAGTATTTATAGAAGATGGCGCCGCCGTTGATGGTCGATACTGCACGTAGTCATGTCCAATATGGACAGGTACGTACACCAGCCGGCCCACAAGTTGACTGAATCCCTTCATTAATTAATGAGATGGGCTGGTGTGTACGTGGCTCTAGTCCATTAAGCCCAGTCCTCTTTCTCTTGTCTTGTATTTGGAACATTGAGCACGTAGCATGCAATATGTATGCCTCGGTTGATTCGATGCATGCATCTAGATCCTTGTAATCTTCTCTTGTCCTCTCTCCAACACCTTTGTTCCTGAGTACAAGCAGATCACAACATGAAGGCAGTATCAACTTCTTATTAGTTAAATCACATGCACCGAGGAACAAAAATACCTGGTCTTTTATTTGCTGTGAAATATTCGCAGACGTTTTTATGATAGCTATGTCTGCATCATCCTCCCTTCCTTTAAAACAAAGTCGTCCTCGACTTTTGTCTACCTGAAATACGTCATAGCGCAAGGCAAAAGTAGGTGCAGCATGTATATGTTCTTTCATAGGTGTTAGCTCATGAGGGACAGGCAAAAGTGTAACACTGTAACAAATATCATGATAAGTACTCACATGAGGCAACATAAAAATACCAAGTAAACAAGTCATTTTATCCCACATAGAGTATATATATGAATTACAGGGATGCAAACAAACTATTTGAGCATGTGGTATGTCGAGTTTAGAAGTTGGAACACTCAATGGAAAAATTTCAGAATTGATAGCAAGCATATTATGTGTAGTATGATCCGTTGATTTAGCTTTCCCATCATGTATTATTTCAGTGGGGGTCATTGGAAGCAAGTGAATGGTTTTTCCTTCAAACACGAAAGTATATGAATTTGTTCTACCATGATGGGCAACACTATTATCATATTGCCAAGGTCGACCTAACAATAAAGAACAAGCTTGCATAGGTACAACATCACAGTCAACATAATCATGATACGAACCAAGTGTAAAATGAACTCTCACACGACGTGTTACCTTCAACTTACCACAGTCGTTGAACCATTGGATGTAATATGGATGGGGGTGTCTTGTAGTGGTGAGGCAAATTTTCTCGACCATCTCTACACTCGCCAAATTATTGCAGCTTCCACCATCAATGATCACACGAACGGAATGCCCTTTGACAACAAACTTAGTTTGAAAAAGATTATGGCGTTGAGGCATCTCAGTATGCCCAACCTAGGCACTAAGTACTCGCATGATGACAAGGCTTGGGTATTGATCTGCCATTGCAGCATTAACATGTATTGCCTCTGTGTCATTCTCCTCAGTGTCACCTACATTATTAGTGGCAAGCAGAGCATGTGTATCTTCATCCAAATCACTAGCAGAGGAGTACTCACCGTCTTCTCGCACAATGAATGCACGCTTATTTGGGCAGTCCTTCATCAAGTGCCCGCCACCTTTGCATATATGACACTTCATGTCCCTTGTGCGTCCAGACGAAGTGGTGGGTGCTTGAGAAATTGCTCTCGATGCTGCAGAGGATTGTGGAGCTGATTTTGAACTTGTTGGGAGTGCACCACTATTCGAGATATGTGGTGTTGCCTCGATACTAGGTGGGATAGTTGGAGAGTGTGTCCATGATGAGTGATGACCTGCAGAAAAGTTACGTCGTCCCTTGTTGTGTCGTCCCTGTACTTCCCTTTCATCTTTACAAGCAAAATGAAACAAATGAGTAATAGAATTGTACTCTTTATAGTCCAATATATCCTGAATATCACGATTCAAACCACCTAAAAATCTTGCCATCATAGCATCTTCGTTTTCAACTAATCCACATCGTACTAAGCCAATTTGCAATTCTTGATAATAATCCTCTATAGAACTACTACCTTGTTTTAAACGTTGCAATTCATTAGTTTATCACGAGCATAATATGAAGGAACATAACATTGTCGCATAGCCCATTTTAAAGCATCCCAAGTAGCAGGTATATTGTTCGTATTAATACGACAATATTCACTCCACCACATAGAAGCAAAGTTTGTAAATTCACTAGTGGCTGCCCTAACTCTTTGGTTCTCAGGAATATCATGACATGCAATTTTTTGTTCAACTGAAAGTTCCCAATCAAGATAAACATCTGGATTATATTTACCATTGAAAGCAGGCATAGTGAATTTAATTTTAGAATTAGAGTGGTCATAATCTCGAACATCATACCTGTGTGGACCTCGTGCCATACCTTGACGGTTGAAACGCAGTTGTCGATGAGCACGGTCATTGTGGTTGTTAACCATTTGGTCGTCTTCAGTGTCACCAGAATAATCCTCGTAGTTGTCCCCATGTCGCTCGTGGACGCGAGGAGGAATTTGTGGGTGCTGGTTTATGGTGGCAGCATCGGTGGCAGTAGTGGGGTGCTGTGGATGACCCATGGGCACCCATCGAGCTCGCGAAGTAGCGGCAACACCCGTGGAATTGTGAGGAACATCGTTATTGTTGACCGGGGGGGTGTAGTCCGCAGCTCGTCCAAACGTAACAAGATGTCCTGTAGTTGTGTGTCGGCAACACCTTGTGCATCCTCAATGGCCTTGAGCCCCTCTTCTGCCACAATCTGAGCACCCTCAAGTTGGGCGAGCCGCTCGCTGGTGATTTTCACATCCGCAGTGAGGCCCTCATGTGTGGGTTGATCCTGTGCCATTGTTAGCGAAAGAGAAAAAAACACAGTGGATAATCCCTATCAACTAGTAGGACGTGGTGAAGAAAAATCGCTCACACTCAAGCTTAGTATCAAATTCTTACTTGTTCTTACCAATGCAACAGGTGGTGATCGGCGCGTTAGTGTTGGCTTCAAACGACCGATGAAGATTGGATGGAGCGATAACCAGGAATCAGTAGTGTCAGAACCTGTACTTATTGGTAGGAAAAAGTGTAGCTTGGCAAAGGTTTCTCAACTCACAATATCAGTGGCACAATGTAGCAAAAAGCAATGCAAGTTGAATAATTGCTCAAACTCCTAACTAGTGCTGGCAGTCGACTAGCAAGAGAGAAAATAATCTAAGCCCAGATACTGAATCAAATGTATGCGAAAATTGCTGAGTAGGAGAAGGCACACAAATATATAACAAAGTTCAAAACAAGTGATAAGTGTGCAGTGTCCAAAGTGCAGCAGCAAAAATAATAGATGCAGAACAGAACAAAACAGCCCAGAATAGATGCTAGCCGGCCTGATTTTTTTTCAATTTCTTTTTTTTCACCTTTTTTTGCTCTTTTTTCTTCTCTTTTTTTTTGCTCTTTTTTTGTCAAGCCGGTAACAAGAAAGAACTCACGTATACCAAAGATGATAATGTGAAGAAAAAAAATAACATGAGGACAGTTCTTGGAATTGTTTGTGCTATGGTAGCTGGAAAAGCAAACTGGAAGGCACAACGCAAGTTGATGGGACGTGTACTACCAGCGGTGCCACTAACAACCAAATAATGATAGATGGATGTGCTGATGGAATTGGGACACTTGGTCGCTAGCGGCGGAAGGCGTGGAGGTGCGCACGACAGCACAAGAAGGCGGGTACACGTGGAAGAGACGTGCGGCTGCGACGATGCCTCGTGTGGCAAAGATTCCAGAAGCAAAAATCACGCCCAAAAACAGCGGATATTGCGGAGAAGTGATGAACACAGAACCAGCGAAAATCAATTTTTCTTTCCGGATGAACAACCAAATCGGCAGGAAATCTCGGTAGACAAAAACAAGTGCGATCTAGTAGATAATTTTCTTCCAAACCAATCTAAACCAGCACTAATACTAGGATGAATGCAACCAAAAATTCAACAATGCAAATACTAGATGCAAATTGCTAAAGGCTAAAAAGATAGGTGCAGCGGATGAACTATTTTTTTTGGCTTTTTGTGGGTTATAGGACTAAAAACAATCTAATCTAAGAAAATTGTAAATCTCTCACCGATGAACCTGAAAACTGATACCACTTGATGTGAACTAGGGACCCGATCTTTCAATGAGAGAGGATAACTACGATTTTGGGTGGGACGTGACCCTCACGATGCGGCTACCAACCGTACAGGGAGAACCGTACACAACTGATATCCATGGCAATCGCTGAACCAACTCCACGGTGTTATCGACCGAGCCAACGGCACGAACCTATCCACGAAGGATTTTTCCTGCAAGCAAATCAAAGAACATGCAAGAAAATAATAGCCAAGTATTCTCAAAATCGCGAATATGCTAGATGGGATTAATCTCACAAAATGGGGTTCCGATAGGATGTCTTGACGGTCGCACTAGCCGCTACAAGCGAAGACAAATAAAAATAGCAATATAGCAAAACTTCTCTAAACAAAACCCGAGTCTAAACCCTAACAAAGGCTAAGTATTTATTGAAGATGGCGCCGCTGTTGACGGTCGGTACTGCACGCAGTCGTGTCCAATATGGACAGGTACATACACCAGACGGCCCACAAGTTAACCGAATCCCTTCATTAATTAATGAGATGGGCTGGTGTGTACGTGGCTCTAGTCCATTAAGCCCAGTCCTCTTTATCGTGTCTTGTATTTGGAACATTGAGCATGTAGCATGCAATATGTATGCCTCGGCTGATTCTGTGCATGCATCTAGATCCTTGTAATCTTCTCTTGTCCTCTCTCCAACACCTTTGTTCCTTACTACAAGCAGATCATAACATGAAGGCAGTATCAACTTCTTATTAGTTAAATCACATGCACCGAGGAACAAAAGTACCTGGTCTTTTATTTGCTGCTAAATATTCGCAGACGTTTTTATGATAGCTATGTCCGCATCACGGCCCTTTTGTCAGACGAACGGTTGCCGAGGCATCATGGGGAAGCGGAGGCGCCCATGCCCAATCAACCGCCACCCGGCGCCCAAGGCCGCAGGTTGTTGGGGCCCGCGGTGCTTCGCACTTGCCCCTTCGCTTCTCTACTAAGCCAAGTCCGGGCGCGCCTTGGGCCCGGGGGCTACTGTCGGCGTTCTGGGAACGGGGGTCCCCAGACTTGCCTGCCTGCGGCCTGCGGCGTGGCTCAAGCCGTGGCCCAGTGCAGCCCGCCTTCATCAACTCAAAGCTCGAGGCCCTCGCGAGGGGCCAAGCCTCGCGGGGCGGACGACGGGAAGCTTCCTCGGGAGCAGCCTCGTCAGGCCGGCTCGCGAGGAGGCAGATAGATCAAGGCAGGGGGTACCTCACGAGGTGCCCGTGACGCAAGCCATGACGATCGAGGCCACGCGGGCGCCAGGCAGGTGCCGGCCTGCGCAGTGTCCTTGTTTCCCCTTGCTGCAAAGGGAGCAAGCACAGGCCAAGGCATCAGGCAAAGGCTACCATTTCGGTGCAACAATACCAAGACCAACAGAGCGGCAGGATGGAGGTCACCGTGGAGCCCAAGGCAGCGTCATTGTCAGAGTCTTTGGCAAACGAAGACCAACTTTAGTCAGGATAAGTGTACTAGATGTTCCCCTTCAAAATGGCCAATTGTTGGTGCCCTTCCCGCTCGATATTTGGGAACAGGGCCAGGGCCTCTATATATAGGACTAGCCACCACAGTAGGAGGCATCGGATCGGCAAGCGGAAATCAACCCCACCGAAGAGACAACACCACCACAAGAACATCTCTTGCGAGGCTGTTCTTCCCTTGTATTGTTCATCATCAGCCCCTGAGGCAATCCACCGCACCACACACTGGAGTAGGATATTACACCACAATGGTGGCCTCAACCAGTATAAACCTTGCGTCCCTTGTGTTGTTTATCGTGTAGCCTAGATTCCTTGCGAGGCTTTGAGATGTGAGTCGGTAGGGGAGAGATCTTTGCGCGCACCCCAGAGTTCGAACCTCAAGGGTCTGCCAAAACTAAGGATAGCAGGTAGATTATAGCTTCAGTTTAAAAAGATAGACAATGGTCATCTATTATTTGTTGTCCACCCAACATGAACCACATAGAAGATCCCAGATGAACCAGATAGTAGACAGATACTATTCGTTGCTGGCTCGATATGAGACCCATGGGCATTTCAAAACTCAAGTTTGAATGATAAAGTAGCAGGTAATAATAACCGATGTATAATGTAAGCAAACACGAAAGACTGCGACCTCTCTTCCGAAACTGTGTAGTCCTCAGGTTCATCTGCTCAGTCGATGATGGTAATGCAGTTGGCGTGGCTGCAGGCAACGGGGAAGATGATCTGAGGCGGCGAAAGAAAGTCTGCAAGGGAGATCTTTGCTGCTGTGAACGCTTTTGTCGACGGTGCACCTCAGGTGGGGTGGATGACGGCACGGCAGGAGCAGGACATAACACATAGAATTTTCTTTGACGCCTATCTGAAAATGAAGTAAATCTGTAAGGGCTCCTTAGAATTGGAGGATTCTATAAACGCAGGGACAGGAAAAACACAGGAATAGGATAGGAATGCACGTGCAAAACCGAGCATTTGGAAACATAGGATTTCAGTCAACCTGGGTGTTTGGTTCACATGAATTGGAAGAACACAGGAATGGAGATACGTGGTCAAATTAAAGTCAAACCACGTGAAAATGAAAAAAATATGCATCTTATTATGCCAGTAATGCAATTAGTTCTGTTCTTCATGCATATTAATTTGAAAAGGACGTCCAAGTGAATAAAATTCCTACGTTTTTTCTTCGAAAGAGACACCAAAGGAAAAAATCCTCCATTTTTGCTTTGCTCCACTCCTTCTAACAGATTTGCACAAATAGCAGTTCCATAGAAAAGGATCCCTGAGGGATCGACATGAATGCAGAGTAACAAAGTGATGCGACGAGAGTACAACCTCTTTGGCATAGCCTTGTGGACCTCAGCATCATTGGGTTGGACATGGAGGATGGTGATGCTGGTGTGACTGTCGAAGGCGGGGAAGAAGATCCGAGGCCTCTGGAAATGGCGCCGAGGGTACTGCTTCGCTGTGATGGACGGTTCCGTCGTTGGAGCAGCCCCGGTGAGGTGTACGGCGATGAGGCTGAAGCAGGACAAGACAGACAACGTTAATCTAAAGTGGGACCCTAATATCATCTGCGATAGATGATGTAAAATACATCACCAAAAAGTGCTAGATGTAAAACGCATCAGCCGGGCCTCGGCCGCTCCGACAGATGCTGTAAGTACTGTTCACTCTGAACTTAACTGAAGAAAATGAACTTTACAGTCAAAACTGAATTTTACTGTCGAAACTGATTAAACTAGTAGAAGAGCATTGCAATAGATGTTTAGGGCGCTCGAGCACTAGTAGCAAAGAAGCAGTGATCTAAATCAACAGACGCTCGAGCAGGGAACGCACTAGCAGAGAGCAAGTCGTGCAGTAGCACCGCGAGCGAGTGCTAAAGCAGCAACTCTTGTAGCTGTCGGAGGTCGTGCAGCAGCAGCAGCGCAAGCGAGAGCAAGAGCAGAGCAGCAGCATGAACGAAAGCAAGAGCAGTGCAGCAGCATGACCGACAGCAAGAATAGAGCCGCAGCACGAGCGAGAGCCGGAGCAGCTGCAGCTAGTGTCGTTGTGGAAGTCGCCACCGAGGAAGCAACGACATGGGGGAGAGACGTCGTGGATGATGTGGCCGGCGATGGCGCCGTCGATGGAGACCCGCCATGTCTGCTGGGTATCAAGCACCGGCAACCCCATGAGATCGAATGAAAGATAAAATGCAGTAGTGAGTGCAGAACCTCCTTGGTGGCGCCGAGTTGGCCTCGGCTTCATAGGAGGAATTAGTGAGGGTGATGTGGTTCCGGTGGGGAAGGTCAAGACGGTGTTGTGGGGATTGAGGTGGCGCGATAGACGAGGCGAACATCGGGGCAGCTCCTTGGAGGTGGAGTACGGGGCGGCTGATCCGGTGGGATGACGAGATCGACGACGGATCCTCATCCGATGTGGTGGATGAGGGAAGGCCAGTTGTTGCGGTGGACGACGTAGTCGGGGAAGAGTCTTCGGCTGGGCGGCGATCGGGAGGCCGGCGGAGGAGCGTGGGTTTTGGCATCCTCGGTGTACGAATGGGGGCAAAGGGGGAGGGGGGATCCAAGCTTAGGGACGCGCTTGTCCGAAATGTAGGGTAAGTTACCAGCGTACCCCCACCGGTTTTGACACCGCGACATGGAGCTTCATTTCCGGCTGAGGGGTAGAAGGGGGATTTCGCATGTCTGGGCTGCGGGACCGATTTCAGATGAGGAGAGAGTTTTCGCGCGTGTCGAAATTTCAGGATAACAAGGCGCGGCGCGGGTTGAAGAGGCGGGAGTTTCAAAGCAGGTGAGACAAAAGATACTCGAGCTTGAAAATTTCGGGATAACAAGGTGCGGATTCCTTGTTCGGCAGAATAAACTTAACATGTAAAAAAACAATTAATACAAGACACAAGAGAGTCATGTCCCCTTTTACTATATTGCTATAGATGCCATTGAAAAAACTACAAGAAAAATGTAAAAAAATCGGGAGAACAAGATTACCCTGCACAGTACCAAATGGATTCGCACTTCCCTCAACAACAACAACAACAAAAAAAAATAATTCCCACCAAAAGAAAGAGTAATGTCCCTTTTTATATGATTAAAAATGCGAGGATCTTGAATTTCAATTTTTTTTAATCCACGTTATGTTGAATTTGAATATATCTTTAGGTGACCTTGCGGTTTATAATTGATGTAGTCGTACATTTTGATCTTCCATCATATATGAACATTTTACTCCACCATGTGAACATATATATTGTCGTCTACCATATGGACTAAATTTGAATCAATTCTCCTTATTTGAATACAATTGTTGTCAAGTTATACAATAATTTAAATATTATTCTGATAACAAAAAGCATGCATATAGTAGTAATCATATTTCACTATGAACTACATGTACCATACGCTCTCCAATTAAAATATTTGTATCCATTTTATGTTGAATTCAAATCATAGTACATTATTGGTCTAGGTAGCGAGATGTTCGGGATAATCTAAACCCTGTTTTCATATGTATAACTTTTGGCTGAATTTGGACAAGTTTTGGTATAAGCTTCTTGCAAAACCGGAGATTCTCTCAACAAGCCTCGTGGTTCCGAGAGGGAACGTGTCACCTTTGTGTGCGAAACAATATACGCTTCCTCCCCCCTTTATTTTCTTTACAGAGGCAACATAGAGCTATATGAGCGCCCTGTTAAATTTTGGAATTATTTCGGGTTCGTTTGGCCTTTTTATACATTAATTGAGTTTTTGGACTTTTAAAGTGCACAATCTAAATATGAACTGCATGCACATGCTCCGGTGCACCAAAGTTGGTTGAAAAATCACATGTGTGTCCTTGGTTGAATTTCTAGGTCCCGTGGAAGAAATGAGAATGAAATTCAAACATCTGGGCATCATGACTCGACCGAGAACATCGAGAAACTTAGATTTTAAATTCATATAAATCCAAAACTCGTCTAGAAATCATGAAACTTGGCATGGTGTCATGTCATGGAACTAACATGTTGTGGTAAAAAATTGGGCCGATTTGGAAGCTCGTGGTTCTAAGAGGGAACGTGCCACCTTTGAGTGTGAAACGATATACGCTGCCCCCCACACCCTTGAGTTTCTTAACAAAGGCAACATAGAACTACATGAGTGCCATGTTAAATTTTGGAATTATTCCGGGTTCATTTGTCGTATTTTATACATTAATTGAGTTTCTGGTCATTTAATGTGCATACGTCAAATTTGAACTACAAGCGCATGCTCTTGTGCACCAAAGTTTGTTGAAAAATCACATTTGTGTCCTCGGGTGAATTTCTAGGTCCCATGCAAGAAATGAGAATAAAATTCAAACATCTGGGCATCGTGGCTCGGCCGAGAACATTGAGGAACTTGGTTTTTAAATTCTTGTAAATCCAAAACACGTCTGAAAATCATGAAACTTGGCATGGGTGTCATGTCATGGTACTACCATGGTGTGGTAACAGAATTGGCCGAATAGGAACAAATTTTGCTATAAGCTTCTTGCAAACCGAAGCTTCTCTCAAGAAGGCTCGTGGTTCTGAGAGGGAACGTGCCACCTTTGAGTGTGAAACGATATACGTTGTCCCCCTTGAGTTTATTTACAAAGGCAACATAGAACTACATGAGTGCCCTGTTAAATTTTGGAAATCATTCCGGCTTCGTTTGGCCTTTTTTACACATTAATTGAGTTTTTGGTCATTTAATGTGCATAATTCAAATTTGAACTACAAGCACATTCTCCCGTGCACCAAAGTTGGTTGAAAAATCACATTTGTGTCCTCGGGTGAATTTCTAGGTCCCATGCAAAAAATGAGAATAAAATTCAAACATCTGGGCATCGTGGCTCGGTCGAGAACATTCGGAAACTTGGTTTTAAAATCATGATACTTGGCATGGTGTCATGTCATGGTAGTACCATGCCGTGGTAAAAAAAATTGGCCGAATAGGAACAAATTTGGGTATAAGCTTCTTGTAAATCGGAGCTTCTCTCAAGAAGGCTCGTGGTTCTGAGAGGGAACGTGTCACCTTTGTGTGCATCATTCAAATTTGAAATACAAGCACATGTTCAAGTGCACCAAAGTTGGTTGAAAAATCACATGTGTGTCCTCGGGTAAATTTCTAGGTTCCATGCAAGAAATGGAACGAAATTCAAAATTCTAGGCGTCGTGGCTGGGCTGGAAACATTGAGAAACTCCGTTTTTTAATTCCTGTAAATCCAAAACACGCATGACAATAATGAAACTTGGCTTGGTGCCATGTCCAATTTGCGAAGGCGCACACATTAACGATCAACAAAGTCATTTTGGAACAAGTGTTGTCACGTTACAATCGGAAACACAAGTATTATTGAAACCGTGGGTGTTCTATTTACTACCATTTACGTGCCGCCACACGTCCCCATTATTTATTAGCTAGGAGGCGCCGTGCAGTGTAGCTATTTGAGTATGAGAGGCGTGCTTATCAGGAGGAGAGCCCTTTGACCTCCATCTGCCATCTACCTCTCTCCCAAGGTCTCCATTAATGGCGCCCGAGCCTCTGTTCAATGGCATGGCTATGTCTCACTCTACTGAGATTTAAGAGAGAAAAAAGAAAATCTGAAAGCACGGATCTTGATGTAAGATCCGACGGACCTATATAGCATCTACTGCGACTTATAGCAAGACTGATGAATATATAACGACGATTAATTGTCTTACATAACTAGAAATATAATTAAAAAGCCACTTGCGGCTACGCTGAAATACACAAGGGCAAAAGAAGAAGGAAGACAAGGATCTGGCTCGCTGATATCTACTTTCTTGATGTGTTGCTGCAGGCCGCCGGCACTAGTCTCCGCGGTGAGCGGCGATGAGCTCTTTCGTGTCCTCAAGACGCTGCTTGAGAACATCCACGGATTCCTCCACCAGCCTTTGGCGCTCGATGTGGAGCATGTCATTCTCATCCATAAGTTTCTTGACGATGATGTCGGTCCTGTTCAACAAGGCACTGGTCTCCTCCTGCTGGTCTGCACTTCGGACGATCTTCTCCCTCCGTAGGTCGCGCTCGGCCCGGAGCCTCTCATTGCCCTCACATAGTTGCCGGATGACGCCGGTAGCCTGTCGAAACGAGGCTTTCATGTCGTCCCGCAACCTCGCCCAGTCGGTGATCTGATCCATCTAGCTATGGACGATCGCATGCATGCGCCTGTAACAGTCGTCGCCTACCCACGAGAAATTTTCCCAGGCTGCCGCGGTGCGGCGGGACATCTCTGTTGCATTCGCGGCACGGCGGGACATCTCTGATGCTTCCGTGGTGCAACCGGACCAGTCTACTGCATCGACGGCGCGGCGGGACCTCCGTGCTGCTTCAGCGGCGCGGTGGGACCTCTGTGCTGCTACTTCCGCGCGGCGGGACATGTCGGCTGCTTTCGCAGCAAGGCAGGACATCTCTCGTGCTTCTGCATCCATACTCGCCTCTCCCTGGTGGCAATCTCTCGACCCAGAACTCACGCTGGCCATGGCAGACACAAGGGAAGGATGCTGAATGACTTGTTTGTTTTTGTGGATGAGGAGTTGAGGAGGAATGTGCAGTCATCTTGGCATACTAGTATTTATAACGGAGTACTAATATGCTCCTAAGTGGGAAACCATTTAGGTTGTGATCGATGTGAACAGGTTTACAATTCAATATAGCATGGAGTAATTTGGAATGTGACGAGATGCAAGCTCAAAATTTATTGACGGTTCTAGTTTCGAAGTGCGTCACTATTCCCGGATGGCGTTACGTGGGCACATGTTCTTGGCTGTGGTGTAGTAGTTCTTTTTCTACTGTTGTGTACGTGCAATAACTGGCACCATCGTATACATATCTTACGGTTAATGGGGCGTTCGACAGGAATAGCCGCATGGCGAGCTATAGGGTAGTCTTTTTTTAGACGCAATAAACCTATCTCTTGGGACTTCTCGCACGCACCATCGTGCCACCCACAAAAACTTGTACTCTGAGTTTAGTATGTTATACAGGAAGAGAAGAGGTGCACGCATGCACTCGTCCTCTCACACACGCGTCTGTTTTTTCTCGAAAAGGAGGATGATGACCCCCGGCCTCTGCATCTGGGAGTCACACACGCATCTGTAGCTACGAATTGTAGTGTTCTCAACCATCCGACTGGCTCTATCATGGATGTACCTATATACTAAAACATGTCTAGATATTTCTATATTTTGAAAAATGGAAGGCATGTATTGTGGAATGGAGGGAGTGCTTGTCATCGAAATGGATAAAAAGGGACGTATCTAGAACTAAAATACGTCTACGTACATCTCCTTTTATCTAGTACTTCTTACCCAAAGGAACTTTATATCCAACATACACAAAATATCCATTCGACTGTTGGAAATTACTGATCTGATGTCGAAGTAATTGCTGCATCGCCACCAAAACCCACCATTTCTTAAGCTAAAGTAGACCGAGGTAATCCCTATATTAGCATATTACTAAGATAAACAGAAGGCACTGTAGAAACATTTAGGACGTGAGCTTTTCAATCTGAATGTGGAGGGACACCAGCTTAGCCCCGGCCAGCAGCTTGGGCGGAACTGTGAAGAAGGTCAGCTCCTGCACGTCGACATCGCCGGGATCCTTGCTGCTTGTCACCTCCATTTTCACCTTGACGGCGTCGGTCATGCCTTTGGGCTCCCCCGGCGGGCCGTTCGCCCACAGCTTGGCCATGTAGTGCGGCAGTGGGGACGCCCCCGCTCTGATGCAGACCACCGACACGGTGATAGGCGCGCCGATGTTGAGCATGCCGCCGACCAAGAAAAATGCACGGCCGTCCTCCTCCGCGAACAGCAAGAGTCGTGGCTCTGATAGTGGCACTTGCAGCTGGAGCACCTTGCCGTAGTAGATCATGTGCACGGGCATGGGATGCGCATCTCTGATGTGGTGGTAGAGCGCCGGTGGAGGGCCTTCGTAGCTGCAGACGGGCACGAGGCATTTGCAGGGCGCGAGCGGACACATGCTCTAGTGATCGGCGAGCTTGTGCTAAGTGACGTAGAGCCCACAGCCTTCGTGCGGGCACTCCACCCTCAGCGATGAAACGACGGCGTCCATCGGCGTGTTCCGCACATCAAATCCACCGCCGCGCTCGCACTTCTGGCACTGCCGCTGGTTCCCGGGGTGCTTGACACGGCAGCCCGCACAGGCCAGGTGCCCTCCCTTGCACTGCAAAAATCAATCGAATAGCACATCAATCAAGAAACTTGCACCTTGCTCAATCAGCCAAATGGACGAGGTGTATTCGAACCTCATACATTGGAGGTGTCAAGGGGCGGAGGCACAAGGGGCAGTGGAGCACGGTGAGGTCCATGGAGACCTTAGTGAGCTCCCTCGTCGGTTCCTATTCCGTCTACATGATCTCTCCCTCCTCGTGCACAACCATCTCTCGCTTGGGCCGGGGCATTACAAAGCTTTGCCGTCACATATTTTATACTCTACGCATAACTCTCCTCCCGCATACCAAGGAAGGCAGTAGTTTGAGTTTTCTAGACAAATTTTCCCCTACAATGAGTAAGCTGCATAAATATCGACAGTAAATGCGCATGCAATGGTTGGTTGGTCCTCCTTCCTTTTCGCTTGAGTTGGCCTCCCCAGGTGGTCAAGCCGCATCCGGCGCTGCATGCGTTTTCCTGTAGCCATTTTCTGCTTTGGAAACTGGCGCGAATAATGGGGGCAGAACTAATCAAGCGGGGGCACAGATGGAAACCAACGCAGACGCGTAGACTAATCTAAGAAAAAACAAGAGAAAGTTTTAGAAATTGGAGGGAGTACTACTTCAAGGTGCATTAAATCAACACATGCAAGTATCAAAAGGAGAGTCACGGCATGCATACATGTGTTGTAATTAATGCATCGGTAACCACAAATTATTGAAATATATCGAGTGCAGTGCTTTGATGTGTCGCGTCAACTCGTACATCAACGAGAAGTTTGATTATCCTCTCCCTCACGGACTTAACTGCACCTGCCTTTGGTTGTATGACAGGTTGGCCACCCACCTGTCGGGCCCACATGTCATACATGCAAAGGCAGGAGCGTCCCTCCCTCGCCCGTGAGCATGGTGGCTGGCAAGACTAGGAGAAGCTTTCGCTACACGCTCTCCCTCCCACACGAGGTGGACATGCAGCAGTTCAATCGGTGTCAGATGACCAAAAGCATACTGTAGTACTCCTACAGTGCAGTAGTAATCCATCATTGTTCGACTTCCCGAAGAGGCGAAGAACCAAGCGCAGCCTAGACACTTGTGTGGTAGTTTCATGTGTGGAGTAGTCTAGGATAGCGTGTATCGTGCCTGTAAGCTTAAAATCGTTGGGGTCGGCTCCATGCTATGTGGCCGTCTCGAAGTTTTAAAAAAAATAGTATTCTGTCCCTACTTGTCACCCTGGTGATTGTGGTGGGTAAATGTTAGAGGTTGCAGCAAATATATTTTACACTGCGGGTCTTTCAGCCAAGTTTAGAGGCAAGCATGTGGGGCCAGTGCTATGATGTGTCGCGTCAACTCGTACAACGAGGAGAAGCTTGATTTTACTACTACACGCCTTCTCCCTCGCCCATGCGCCCTGAGTCAAGGAGGTGGACATCGTTGATGGATGCATCTCTTCTTCTTGCCTCCTGTAACCAGCACTGCATCGCCTCGTGGCCTTAATGTTTTATTAGTATAGTACTCCCTCTGTTCCCAAATATAAGTCTTTCTATAGATTCCAGAAAGTGACTACTACATACGGAGCAAAATGAGTGAATCTACCCTCTAAACTATGTCTACATACATTTGTATGATGTATTCCATTTGAAATAGTATCTAAAAGGCTTATATTTAGGAACGCAGGGAGTATATGGCATTTTTATTCCAGTCTTAATGTTTTCACTGTGAGGTGGGTAAATGTTAGAGGTTGCAGCAAATATATTGTACACTACGAGTCTTTCAGCCAAGTTTAGAGGCAAGCATATGGGGCCAGTGCTATGATGTGTTGCGTCGACTCGTACAACGAGGAGAATCTTGATTTTACTACTACACGCCTTCTCCCTCGCCCATGCGCGCAGTTGCTCGCAGACGAGGACAGGCTTTTGCTTATAGTACTTCTACAACAAGCTATCCCTCTCGCTCGTGGTGGACGGACATGCAGCAGTGGATTCGACACTGTAGAAGCAGTAGTAGTAACATCATTGTTCGTCTTCTCGAAGAGGCGAAGAGCCAAGCGCAACCCGAACGTGGCAGTTGCGAACATTGGAGCATGCATATAGCCAGCCTCTCGCATGAGACAACATTGCTATGTGAGCCCACTATTGTACTAGTACGTACAACTACTTGCTAGTATAGCCCTGTAAACCAGAAAGGAGTATTTGCCCATCTAGAGATTTCAACAAGTGACTACACTACGAGACGGAGTACATATAGAGCAAAATGAGTGAATCTGCACCATAAATAAATACGTAGTTCTATCATTTTCCTCTCCGAGGTGCACAATATTGAGTATACTGACTAGTCTCTATTTGAAACGCATTTACATTTTTTTTAACACAGTATAGATGCAAGCGCTCATATACACGCGCATACACTCACCCCTATGAACGCACACACGCACGGCACTATCATCTTGAAATTTACGAAGTCACCATAGGCACCTCGTCATCGACGGGAACGTCTCCTGACATGCGATAGACGTGAGTGGCAGTCGCCTCCATAGGTGCTTGAATGCCAAGGAGGGAGAGCGTAGCGGTTCTCGAGATGTTGAACGATCAGTGATGCATCCTCAATTACATGCAAAGGGAATTAATTGGAGAAGCAGAATAGAGCCAGCACAATGTGAATGCAACAGAGTTTGGACTCTCATATAAAGTCGCCCCACCACTCCAATCCATCTACTCCCAGTCTCTACGCAACACTGCTCACTCCAATCCAAGACCAAGTGACCAGAAGCCACAAGCACCTATGGAGGCGATGGACGCGAGCGGCAGTCGGCTGTGCCAAATCATCCAAGGCGCCAACCTGCGGCCCTGCACTGTGCAGCGTTTCCAGATGGTGCTGGCGATCGCCGGCATCATAGCCCTCGCCGACGCCGGCTTCGCCTCTCGCATGGACGACATGATGGTCAACTCCATCTGCAAGTTCACCGCCGTCAAGAAGCACACAGACGACCTTGCCGTACTGCTCCAGCTCGCGCGCCCAGACTCCTCATTGCCTGCCACCCTCATCGGCCTCCATGGTGATGAACTCTTTCAAGCCCTGGTGGCCCTGCAGGTGCCGGAGGTCGCGACAAAGAATGTGCACCTCGAGGCCGCGCTCGCTGTGCAGCGCCTCGCCATGCAAGAAACCGTCGACATGCACATCCACGTCTATGAGGAAATAGTTTACATAGGCCACTACAAGGCAAGCGAGGACAGAAAGATGTTTGCCTTCTTCCAGCGGCTGTAATCTTTGGACGCCATTGTTCAGAAGCACGTCAACCTGGCCACAAAAGCCGCTGCTACTTAGGCGTCGTTCGGTGGGCCGGCGCCCTGAGTCGAGGAGGTGGATGTCGTCGATGGATGCATCTATTCTTCTTGCCTCCTGTAACCAGCAGTCCAGCACTGCATCGCCTCGTGGCCTTGATGTTTTATTAGTATAGTACTCCCTCCGTTCCCAAATATAAGTCTTTCTAAAGATTCCAGCAAGTGACTACTACATACCGAGCAAAATGAGTGAATCTACACTCTAAACTATGTCTACATACATCTGTATGTTGTATTCCATTTGAAATAGTATCTAAAAAGGCTTATATTTAGGAACGCGGGGAGTATATGGCATTTTTATTCCAGTCGTAACGTTTTCACTGTGAGGTGGGGCCGCAGTTGAGCAAACCCACCCCGCCCACCGGGCGTCGGTCGAGTTTAGAATTAGAAGAGAGAAATGAGGGAGGAGAGCTAGCTGTAGCACGGACGTTGTTGTCAGATGGGACTCATGTTGATAGAATAGGAGTACTGAGCACTCGTGCCTCTTTTTTTTGAGGGAAAAATTAGTCGTATGTCTAGCAGTACCGCTAATTGGGTTCATGCGACCTATAGCTATCATCACTTTAGGTCTCCTTTTCGAATCGCAGCTATGCTAGTTGTAATGGGAGTATCATAAGCGGTATCATGCATGCCAACTAGATTTTTCGGATGATGTGGCACATAATTAAATGAGGACATGTGGGACATAGAGCATCTGGGTCGTAGTGCATGTACGACTCGGAGCATATGTCGGGGTACTTTACATTTCAGACCTCACGAATTACATGCAAAACCCCCGCAGAAGAATAAATAAATGAATGAATTACTACATGAAACTGGATTATTTTCGTAGAAACCGGAGCACATTCATTAAATTTTGGACATAACACGTTTATAAAAAATGACCGGACCTAAACCAGTCTAAGGGCCTCTTTGATTTTTCCGCCAAAAAAGGGCCTCTTTGATTCGCAGGATACTGAAAACACAGGAATGGGGAAAGTATGATGGCAATGAACCGAGACGAGGAGAACTCTAACTCAGTTAGAGGTTAGAGTTAGATTCTAACCCTGAACTAACTCTAAACCAAAGAGGTGTATGGATGGCAGGGTTAGATTGACAATAAATGCTCTTTCTCAGTCATTTGACTACTTTGGACCCTATTTCCTGTCGGATTTGGTGTGGCCGGCTCTTCTGTGGCCTCCTCCCGCTCACAATTGACATAAATGAACCATCTTTATAAATCAAGCATGCAAAACATGATAATTTTTACTTTGTCCATACAAATGAGATATCCCACTTAAACATACAAGTCGTTAGTCAAGCTTCACCAACAAAAACACTCCATGAAACAAAGCATGAGCTAACTCACCACGGAAGTCATTCACGATAGGGAGGGAGCCCGGAGCCCCTCACGCACCGAGGGAGAGGAGCTCGCCATCGTGGCTCAGGAGGAAGGCTCTGTAGAGCCCAAGCCCCGGGAACCCCTCCGATGCCGGCCCTTGCGAGTTGAGATCGACACCGGCATGGGTAGCAGAGCCGCTTGCCGCTGACTGGGAACTTAATCTTTGGGCCTCTAGAAATAATGCAAGCCTGAAACTAAAATACCTAGAAAGGTGAACTGAATCTTTGGCCCTCTAGAAATAATGCAAGCCTGAAACTGAAATACCTAGAAAGGTGAACTGAATCTTTGGGCCTCTTGAAATAATGCAAGCCTGAAACTGAAATACCTATAAAGAATCTTTGGGCCTCTAGAAAGATTTATTACCTCCTCAAGCAGCATCAAACAATTCCATGTGTGCACCACAAATCTATACCAAGTTTGATCAGGATCTACTTTTCCAAATCAGAATTAGCGCTAGAGCGAGCATGATCAATGATATGGCTGTGAGACAGAGAAGGAACAAAAAAACTCACCCCTCTCGCGACCTCCCTGGTAGATGCGCCGCCGCCGCGCATGACAGAGGGAGAAAAACGACTGAAGGGGGGGCGGGGCAACCTTCGAAGGCCGGAGGGAGAGGGCAGCCGGAGTAGGGTGGCGGAGGCCGGAAGGAGATCGAGGGTGGCCGGAGGAGAGAGAGGGCGAGCGATGCTTGGGCGGGAGGCCCTATGGGGAACAAAGAGGAGTCATGCGAGAGGGGGGAGCGATCCGGTGCGGGTAGGGGAGATTTTTTCTTGTTCTCTTTTACTGGGCCCGAGGATAACTAACCCAATTAGAACCTCTCCACCGGGCTAGTTTTTTTTTTGCTGGGTTAGAGCAAACTATCTCGAACTAACCCTCGTGTTTCGATAATTTGAGGCTATTTCAACCCAAACTAGCTCTAACTCAGGGATCCAAACAAAGATGAGTGTTACTGTACATGCTACAGTGTGGATCGTAGCACATTGTTTTTTATGGCCATATCACCACATTATTTTCTACTGCTGGTTCACTGGGCTGCCGCGGTTCGAGCTGCTGGTTCACTGGGCTGCCGTGGTTCGCACTCCTCCGACCTGAATAGTAGTAGTACTAGTATATAATGCATCATTCTTTGCTCCTTCTTATTACTCCGACATGTGGGAGAGCCAGCATCCGGGTCGACGTGTCATGCACCAGATTAGAGCGCGAAACGGAAGGGAGTGGCAGTAATTCATGACTATAGTGAGTGGTCATATCACAAGTCTTTCCAGTAGTAACGCGTCGTCAAATCGCACAGCCCGACCTTTCCAGCAGTATCTCTACTCTTATAAAAAACAGAGTTGGTGATGATGGTGTGCCTTCCATCGTGCAATATAAGCCGTATGATTTATATCTGACGGATAGGAAGGGAAAATGGACATTTTGCAAAAAGATACCCACAGCCACTCAACATTTGCAAATAAGGCCTTCTGTCGTTCATCCTTTTCTCCCACAAGATAAACTACTCATACAAATGCATCTTGATGTTCCATGCAACGCATGGGCATCTTGCTAGTGATTGAGAATCCGCCACTCGCTCACCCTCCTCGCCTCCCTGTCAAACCGCCTACCCGAAAACTGCCGCGCGTACCGCCCGGGAAAAGCCCCGCCCTCAACTTTTAACTACGCGAAAATATTTCGAGCTTGTTCGTTCTATATAAATACTTACAGTATGTTTATTCACCCGTGGGGTTGTTCAATGAATGGAGGGGCGGGGAGCACAAGTGAACAATACTAGTACTACTAGTAGTAGTAAGTAGGAGTCGTACAGTAGTGACCTTAAATAGTAGAGAGTTTCTTTTCTTTAATGCCACGTACACAAATTGAAACACTTGTTGTGGAGAGAAAAGATAATCACTACACTATATATGTACGCAAGGGCCTGAGTGCTTGCTTTACTAGGGTTGCTCTCTTCATTCTCTCCCATTCTCTCGTCCTCTCCACATATAAACAAGACAGCGGTAGCGACATTTTCTCTCTGCTCACCGCTGGTCACAGATCCGGCCGGATCCCTTCGGCCGGTGTGTGTAGAGGACTAAAAGGTGCATCGTTCACACGGTCATCACCGCTGAAGGAGGAAACCCACAGCTGCCGGAGGGGCCCGATCCTCTGCCCGTGTCGTTCTCTCCAACATAGCGCCAGCTCAGGAGGTCCTCCGACCCTTCTTCCTCCCTGTCGTATTGTCCGCAGATCCGACCTGCCGCCGCCGACATCCCGGCGACCCTCAGGTATAAGTTCTTCAAAAGCGGCCTTGCTCTACTGCCCCAGCTCCCCACGTGTCAGCATGTGCATCTTTTTCTACTCCCATCAGCTCCTCCAAAGCCACCTAAATTTTTAGTATTATTAGAGGCAAAGCTACTTCATGCATTCGAATCTAGGGCTTTGTTCAAACAACGAAGAAAGGGGGAAAGTTGTAGCATGAATCCAGGACTTGATTCAAAGAGGAAATATTATGGTGAAAGTAGTAGAGACCGGATACCCAACCTGTCTCTTGGCTGAAAAGGGAAATAATGGGAAAGCGCAGTACAAACTGGATAAGGAACAGATCTATTATTCGTTGAAAAAAGGATAGAAAGTGGCGGCTGGTGGACAAGTCAACATAGTATGTACAGGATTAGATTTGCTGCCCTCACATAGTAAAAGGTCTCCAGGATTGAATTGCTGCCCTCACATAGTAAAAGGTCTCAGGATTAGATTTGCTGCCCTCACATAGTAAAAGGTCTCCAGGATTAGATTTGCTGCCCTCATATAGTAAAAGGTCTCTAGGATTAGATTTGCTGCCCTCACATAGTACAAGGTCTCCAGGATTAGGTTTGCTGCCCTCACATACCATGAACAAACTCGGCATCACCACTTTATGCCTCCTTGTAGGTACATTGTGCTGATGCGTCCACTGTCGCATGTCCTTATACCAACCTTTTGATGTTGTTAATGTAAGGGTGCATGTAAAATGAAGCGATCACACTGTTACCTTAGGGACATGTCTAACAAGTGTTATTGTTAATCTAATGCCTCCAGTGATAAGATGCAATTAAACTGTGTTACAAATGGCACTTCCTGCTGTTTTCCCCAGTATGATAAGTAAGTTGTTCCTTTACGCTGCTGAGTGTCCTGGTGTCCCCACGGTCCCATGCCCTTACACCAACTCTTTAGCTGTTGTTGATTTACTGTGTCTGGTAAACAAGCAATGCCACCATTAAAGTAATCCCATATTTGAGGAATCTCATTGTTAATCGTAATGCTTCTGGTATCATGAAGCATTGCTGACATTTTAAAATTTCTATTGTCCTTGCGTGATTGCCATGAACATAATTAAGATGCTTCTTTTCATTTTGTATATGTTTCGTATATTCTTATTGACCAGCAACTGTTTACTTTCTATCCTTTTGTGTAGATAGGGATATCCATTTCACCTTGTTGCTATTGTGACCTTTTGGTGAACTGCACAAAACACTTTTTTTGGAATGAGTGTCTTGTGAAGTTCAACTAAAATGTCACGTGGGCAACATCTCTCAATTTTGGTGGAACTGCACAAAATGGTGATTGGAGTTTCCAAAATCTCCGTCAAGTTCTGCTGGTAATCTCGTGTAACATTCTATTAGCCTTTGCAAGATGAGCCGTCACTGTCACCACAATGGCACTTTATTTTAGTGGAACTGCACAAAAGGATAAGAAAATTATAGTTGCACCTTACATGAGCCGGACAGCCAACCTTAATGTTCCTCAATTTTAGTGCAACTACTAAAGAAGAACCTGCCAGCTCACGAGAGCAAGTACTTCTTGCTAGCTGAATGATGCAATCTTTGCTTCATTTCAGGTGAACTGCAGAAATAGGCGCATGAATTGAATCATGAAACTCCAGGCAGGCCTCATCCAAGTGGAGCTATAGGTTGAGTTCAAGGAGGCCACTATTAAAGTGAAATCATGCTCTCCTTGTTTGTGTTGTGCAAACAGGAATACTCAACTACAGATGTTGTGACGGTCAAGAGCATTTGCCAAGTTCTTCGATTGTATGACATGGCTAGCCAAGATGGATTTAATCCCGATATTCACTTTATTAAAAGGCTCTAATGGGTTGGTTCTGAATCTTGCAAGCTGGGAATCAATGAGATGTGTAGGAATCTTTGTTGTACTTATTATTTGAATCTTATTTGTTGGTTCTGAATCTTGCAAGCTGGGAATCAATGAGATGGGTAGGAATCTTTGTTGTACTTATTATTTGGATCTTATTTGTTGGTTCTGAATCTTGCAAGCTGGGAAACACGGCGTGATGATGCAGAGGACAACAACCATAACAAACAGTTCAAACTTGGTAGTATTATCTTTGTGAAAGTGGGACAAATGTGCTGATTGTGTGCGTCCTGAGAATAATAGTTCTAATTGTCGTGCATGTTGATCCTGTGGCACTGATAGAACGAGCCAATGCATTGGTTGTTTTAAGTATAAATTTTTATTAAAGCTAATTAAATTTAAGTAAAGTGACCAATAACTTCTGTTATTGTAGTACCAATACAGACCCGCTCGTGAACCGACGTGTGGCCGGAGTAGGTTTCTTAATGGAGGCGTTTGAATGCACCGAGGGTGCATCTTCTGCCGGGCGTGCAGCGGACGAGGGAGGGGTAGTAACTGTTGTCGCCTGTACACACTTAGTTTACTGTTGAATCCAGTTCCCCAAGAGCTGAAAAACGAACTGTTGCCGCAGCCTACACACTCATTCACTTGAAGAGACTCCAATGGCGATCCGAGGGGTGAGCCTGCTGGATATAGACTTCAGCAAGGAGTTCCCCTTTGAGTTCGTCGTTCAGTCCTATGGCTGCACTAAGTTGAATGTGATGTACACCAATGATCCGGACTCGGTGAAGCTCTGCCTCGTCGAGTTCAAGCAGTACCTACAGGACGAGAAAGCACAAGGTTGCAGGACTAGACCTTGTGCCCATCCATTCGTCTCCTGACACGGACCAGCGGATCGCCGTCGCCCAGGTATGTGTGCGGGACGAGGTTCTAATATACCACTTCTGCAGGGCCATCAGAGGGTCTGGAGCATTCGCCCGTTTCATCGGCAACGTCGACTGCACCTTCACTACGGTGGAGAGAAGGAAGAACGTGACGATTCGGCCATCTGGTGCAACAAGCTTGTTGACATCCAAAAGCAATACAAGATCATCAGCAACGGGCAGGAGAAGGACTCCGTGGTTGACCTCACCGAGACCATCATCGACCCCTGATACGCCAACATGAAAGAAGACAACAATACCAAGGACGTGAACACATGGGAGGTACCTCTGAATCTAGCCTACATAACCTACGCGGTCAAGGACGCATACGCATGCTACAACATGTACAGGCAGATCTTGGACATGAGGGCGTGTCTGCAGTCTGCTTCCCGTAACCGACGAGTACACGGACAGCCGCAGCGTCATGATCAAGCGTGCCAGGAAGGTTTAGATGTCGTACTTTATCTGTTTATAAGCACCTTTATCATCTGAGTGTTTCATGCATTAGCCTATGTGTCGGAATTATCTGTTTTATCCGAAATATTTCTTTAAGAACCCATTAACCTGACTGCTTTTTTAGTGGCTATTTGCTTATGTATGTAACTAGTTCACTTGTCCGTTAAAAAAAACTAGTTCACTCAGCTGCCGTGCTTTGAATCTCCTTCCTCCCAACATATTCCCCACCTTAGGTGGACCCAGCAGGTCCCTGAATTTTCTCCCACTTTCTTTTTCGATGTAAACTGAGTTTTCTCCCAGTACTTTTCCCTACAACCAACTCAACTGTCCCACGTCTAGCCTAAAAAATAATAATACCCCACGTACTATTAACTCATCAAATTCAAATGATATTTTATTTCGTAAGTTGAAAGTTCTTACAAAATAATAATAATAATTGTTTATATATAACTTGGCAAGTTAACTTCTAGTGATTGCGTACATAAGCTTGCAAAGATTTTACTGACCAATGCAGTAATAGACGTGCAATCATGTGTTTATGTTTTTAAAACATTTCTCCGTCTAGCCCAACATGATATTTTCACCCAGCCCAGCAAGTCCACGGATTTCGAGAAAAATGCAAATGGGATTTATATTCTACCATATATAAATGGGCTGCATAGATGCTACATCATTGTTTCACCCAGCCCACCACATGGACTAAAAAAACAAATGGACTGGTTGACATGTGGGCCAGTAGGTCGTAGCCTAAGAAGGCATTGGATTTACGTCCAACGGTCGGCATTCTTCTTCAATCTCTCATCTTCTTCCCCTAGTGCTGCCGGGACCGCCTGCTCCAGCCTTCGGCGTCCAACAGCGTTGTTTTGCGCTCCTCAGTGAAACGCTACCCCGCCGACGGCCAGGCCATCCCTCTACTCCGCACCTCCTGTTATTCTCTGTCGAGTGTAGGCCCACCCTGCACCCGAATCAGTCAAGTTTCCCACTCATCTCCGTCTGCGACTCCACTGCTGCGTCTTCCTCGTCTCCGGGTCATTCCAGTCTGGGGTCTCACCGTCGTCCACCGCCTCGGTGCACTCGGCACGGCGTGGTCAACATACGAGTCATCAAAAGAGGACTGTATGTTGAGAGCCTGACGGCTGGGACCCACGAGGTCCATGGTGGCAGGCAAGGAAAGTTCCTCCTTATTACACACTGTACGTGGACTATACGTGGGAAGGGCTTATGTATTTCACGAAAAAAATGTTCCCCCCGCTGACAGGTCGGACCCACCAGCTTTATCTTCGCACGCAAGGAAGTGCCTCCTTATTACGCACAAAAAAATGAATACCCCCTGCTAGATGGGACCCACCATAGTGGGTGGCTGACTTGTGGGCCTACTAAGTTGACGGGGTCAGAGGGCTTTGTCAACTTAGTCAATACGAATGATTCTAGCTCCAGTGATCATACGATGTCCATCCAACAGCCATAGTGCTTCTTCAACCTCTGGTCTTCTTGCTCCAGCCGCCCAAATAAGCGCCAGTCGTGCTGCGTGCTCCTGCCTCTCGTGGTCGGCTGTGATGCCGCGGAGGCCTCACCGCCCCCTACTACTCCCACCGCTGGCCCAGGGCATCCCTCTACTCACCCACACCCCCTGGTATTCTGCGGCCACGGCAGCCTCACGCTGCAGCCGAACCAGTGAACCCTCGTAATCCTCTCCGCGTGAGCATCCACTGTCGCGTCTTCCCCAGCTCCATCTTCCCCTTCCTAGGCCTCGCCGTCGTCCACCGCCTTGGTGCTCTCGGCGCGGTGTGGTCAATGTGGTCAATGACTGACTTCCATCGGAAGAGTACTGTAGGTGGAGAGGCGGACAGCTGGGTCCATGGCCACAGCCCAGTTTTTTTGTGATTTTCCAAGTAAGTCGCTTTGTCAGGCCTGTTGGGCTGCAAATCTTTCAAGACGAGGAGAGCTTCATTCGGCTAGCCGAGAAAATGGCCTATCAATAATGAGAAATGGGTTGTACATTTTTAAAACACATCAAATTGGCAATTAGTTTCAAATTTCTTTTTTTCATTTCGAGATTCAAATTGCATTGATTTTTATGCGTGGACAATTTGTTGGATTTTATATTGATATACATTTATTTTTAAAATCAGTTTGAATGTGACTCAAAATTTCGGGATTAAAAACAGTTCGGACCGCACCGAAATATGCAAAATTTCGTATAATTTTTTAACCATGGCCACAATATGGGTTGTAATGCTAACAAAAAGAATATGGGCTCCAAAAAACCCTTCAGAATTAGCAAATGGGTTGTAAATTATTAGAAATAATGGTAGATGGGTTGTATGTTGTTTTCCACAGATTTGAGGCTTTCCTAAAAAAAGGTTGATGCACAAGCAATGACTGTTGGATGTCCATCCAACGGCCGTCGTGCTTCTTCAATCTTTGCTCTTCCTGCTCCAGCCGCTCAAACAAGCGACGGCGGGACTGCCTGCTCCCTCCTCTCCGTGGCCGATTGTGCTGCCGCGCAGGCCTCCCCGCCCCACCGTACTCCCATCGCTCGGCTAGCCATCCCTCTACTCACCCACACGTGCTGTTATTCTCTAGCGACGGCAGACGAAGCAGTAAACCCTCGTACAGTCGTACTCCCCTCCGCGTGGGAAACAACTGCCAAGTCTTCCCTGCCTTCGTGTCGTTCCCTTCCTAGGCCTCGCCGTCGTCCACCGCCCTGGTGCTCTCGACGCGGCTTGCTCAACATGGTCAACGACCGACATGCATCTGAAGTGGACTGTACATGGAGAGGCTGACAGCTGGGTCCACGGCCACAGCAAGTAAGTGCCTCCTTATTACGCGCAAAATAATTATTCCTCCACCTGACAGCAGGGACCCACCCGACGGGCCACCGTATTTCGCGAAAAAACATTTCCCCCTGACTGCTGGGACCCACCAGTTACATCTTCTTACGCAAGGAAGTGCGTCCGGGCAAAAAAACGATTCGCCCCCCTGACTGCTGGGACCCACCAGCTACATCTTCGCACGCAAGGAAGTGCCTGACAGTCGGGACCCACCTGGTCGAAGCGTACGTAGCATTGTCATTCTGGTCGCGAATGTGTATGTACATACTGGTGGATGTAGAGGCGCGCACGTGTCGTAGTAGAGGCGCGCACGTGTCGTAATAGAGGCGCGCATGTAGCATGTACACGTATGTACAGCGGCCAGGGCGCAGGAAAGAAAATACGGCCACATATGTGTACATATGGGCGGGGTCTCGAATGCCTACTCGCGCATATATACGTACGGCCAGGGCTCGTGTACATGGTTGGGTCGGAACGGAGAAACAGCGTCATCATCATGTTCATGGGGAGCCAACCGGCTGGGTCGGAACGAAATGTGTCGTCGTGTTCATCGGGAGGGCTTGGATGGAACAGGCGATGGAAATGAGGCCTGGCATACCGCAGAACGGAGGAAACGGCCTTGTGTTCGACCGGCCATGTTCGAAACGGGATCCTGTTCATCGGGAAGGGTCTGGCGTACCGCAAAACGGAGGAAATGGACCTCCTACGGTCAAAACGGGGGTCCTGTTGATCGGGAGGGGTGTGGCGTACCGCAAAATGGATGAAACGGACTTGTGTTGGAGCGCTACGGTCGAAACGGGGGTCCTGTTCATCGGGAGGGGTGTGGCGTACTGCAAAACGGGACTCCATGGGATACTTTTCATCTCCACCGTCGACCTCCTCTAGCCTCCACGGGGCTACTATTCATCCACCGTCGACCTCCTCTAGCCTCCACCTGCGACTGTTCATCCACAGGCTCCTGTTCATCCAGCCTCCACCGTGCGCTACTCCACCGGCTACTGTTCAACCACCCCTCTCCACGGGCTCCTGTTCAACCACCCCTCCACGGGCTACTGTTCATCCACCCCTCCACCTTCTACTGTTCATCCAGCCCTCCACGGGTTCGTCCTGTTCATCCAGCCCTCCATGGGGTCCTGTTCATCCAGCCCCAACCGGCTCGATCGATCGGGGTCCTGTTCATCCAGAGGCAACGCCACGGGTCCTGTTCATCCACTCCCACCGCTCACTGTTCATCCAAACCCCCCGCAACGCTCACTGACGGTGTCCTGGACTAGGGGGTACTCAACGCGTCGTCTCCCGATCAGTTGGATTGGGCCGAGGACCCCCATGGCCCTATACTCATGGGCCAGTCCGGACAGCTGCCGCATACAAGGAAGAATCCACAAGACTTGGCGATCAAGACAAGGACTCCTCCCCCACCGGCGTATTTGGCTAGGACTCTTGTTATCCTAGGCCTCTGGTGCATTATATAAACCAAGGCCAGGCTAGTCGATAGATATACAACAACAAGTATACCATAGGCTAGCTTCTAGGGTTTAGCCTCTCTGATCTCATGGTGGATCAACTCTTGTAGTACCCATATCATCAATATTAATAAAGCGGGAGTAGGGTTTTACCTCCATCGAGAGGGCCCGAACCTAGGTAAACATTGTGTCCCTTGCCTCCTGTTACCATTGATCCTAAGACGCACTGCTTGGGACCCCTACCCGAGATCCGCTGGTTTTGACACCGACATTGGTGCTTTCATTGAGAGTTCCGTTGTGTGATCGGCGAAAGGATCAATGGCTCGACTGCAGGTCAACTGCGACATTGGATTCTTCATCACCAGATCGACTGGTCACCTTGGCATGACCGAGGACTGCGCCCTACCTCCGATCGTCATGTCGGATGAAGGCCTTCATCAACACCAACTCCGATCTCTATCAAGATCATGGAGGAGTCATCCATGGAGCTCGGGGGCTCAACGTCAACATTGCCCTCAGGCGACTGTGCTGTTTTTCTGGACAGCAAACTTGTATCCGCCGCCACCGCCTCCTCGAGTGTCGCTTAAACGATTACTTCGGTGGAATTATGCGGAATTAAGTCTACAACAACCCTGCAAAAATTTCATCAAGTTCCGATGGAGGAATCTCCAGCAATCTCCGATATACCGGAGCCCTGTTGAATCTAGACGAGAATCCGGACGAGTTTAGGGCGTGGTATCCAGCATCTAGCTCGGATGTCCTTTGGAGGATCCAACCGTTGATTTTCTGCCGAATTCCCATATCTACCACCTGCCAAAAATTCAGCTCGATTCGACCGTCCAAACTCCGGGAAACTTCTGATTAGTGCATCACTTTTTGGATCTGTTTTTTGCGCGAGAACGACTCCGACCCGAACTTTATGAACAGGATCTCGGACATCCTTTTTGAAGGAAGTTTTCGTATGGTGTGCTGTGTTTTATTCTCAAACACATTCCAGTAGTATTAAAAGTATTCTTGCAATACGAACTTCATCGTCGCGCCGGTGTCAAACCAGCCCGACAACATCACTCCACAGTGGCCGACCTGCGTTAGACACGTCGTCGCTTTGTTGAGCCGAGCTCAATTTCTTCGGATCATCATCTCAGCCAGCCGAACAATAGTTCGGCATAGCGAAGGATAAATCTTCACCAACATCACCGCCCCACGGATTACACGGAGCGGGCACACCTGCATCGCCACACGGTCACTTCATCAAGCCGGCATCAACCACGTCACGACCTGCATCGCTGGACCGGGGGCTTCATCATCTCTTCATCAACCTACTCCGGAGACTTCGGCATCGCTGGCCGACCAGCTCCGTCATGTTAGCTGGACCAAGGGCTTTGCCTCGGCGAGCCAACCTTTGCCTGCATCGTCGTGCCGTTGCTTTATCGCCCATCAGGCGATAGGTGTGCGGATCGAGTCCCAATTCTGGGAATCACCTTTCTTCGGATTGCTACAACAAATAAGCCAGGTGCTAATAACCCTAGTATTTTTTGCTTGTTAGGGTTCATTTTTTCCAATGAATTATTACTCCGGTTTGTCCGTCATATGTACGCAGGTCTATCAAATGGTGGCCGCATTAACAACGGTCGCATGGTGGTTCGGTCAGTTTCTGTACATAGTCCGGCGAACGCCGCATCCGGAACTCGAACCGACCTGTGAATTCAGGCCTTGCCATGCCTTTACCGCATCATGCCGCCACCCTGCATCGACATTAACTTTGGCGCCAGGCCATATTTCTTTTATTACTCACTTTGCATAAATTATTTGTTATGCAATGAATTTATTTTTATTTTTATTATTATTACTATTATCTCCGGTTTGCACTATTTTTTGTGCATAGGAAAATGATCCAGCCGGACTATATCCTTTGGCGTCACCTCGGCTGGACGGGGGGCTTCGTCAACACTTCATTACCCCATGCCGGGGACTCCGGCATCACCCTGCCGTCCTGCATTGACCGTGCTATGTCACCACTTAGGAGTGCCGAGCTCTTTGCTCCGCCACCTCGGGACCGGCTCGGGGATGGAACCTTGTCCCGCATCAAGCTCGGACCGCGTCATCAATACCGAACACACTAACCAGCTAAGTTGTCTTCATGCTCAAAGTTTTAAATTTTTAACTTCTGTTCGGCTCGGCCAAGCATTATACTTTTTTGGAAAAAAGTTGCTTGTAAAAATTTCCTTGTCCAAACTTTGTTTGTGACGCGCAAATTCAAATACCCCGTTTACTTGGGGGCTTCCTTCATGAAGCTTTTTCCTCTTGCATATGGTTATACTTGTACGGCTTCGTTCCTTGTTCGTGTATTACGCCAAAATATGCACCATATTGACTTAAGCGATTTGCAAGCTGGGTTGCCTGGCTCCTGTGCTTACCCCTACGTTCCCGATTGTTCGGCTAGGGAGTAAAGGGAGCACCTCTGCGATTGTCACGATCGGGTCACCCGAGCCGGACCTCAGACTGGGTGAAGTCGAAAGCTAGCGCTCTTATTGTTTTCAATCATGGTCGGCACACAACGGAACTCATGAGTACAAAAAATCTATTGCACAAGTCTCATAATAACAATGAGCACCGAAGAAAGGTATCGGTGGGGGTAATATTTTCTTCGAAGATGCTTCTTGCTCTTCGCAGTAATATAGCATAAGTTCCCTGAGCGCGCTTTGTCTGTTACAGCCTTATGACCTGATTGCCTGGTTATTGGAAACACCGTCGATATTCTCGACAGATGGAGTACATAACACTTTTCGGTCCTTGACCGAAGAGGGAGAAGCCGACGGTCGGTTAAGACGCGTTTAAAGTTCGGTTGAACATAGATATGATATAAGACTTCGGTACATGCAATCATTCTTTTACCCAAGTCACTTGGGGGCTCTTAAATTTATATGAGCCGTTTTATGATAAGTGTTTTTCTTCTTAGTCGTTGCAGAGTTTTTATTATTATTTATCACTCCTTTTCTCGACACGAGTGTGCGGTCACTAGCCAGGGAGCCTAATTTCTCTCTCAAAACCGCTAGAGTTAGTTTTCTAAACTGGCCTAATGAGAAGTACTCCGCCTTCGGGATGGGAGACTGAAGCCGTAGGCTGGCCCGCTTGAAGTCTTGAGATAGGATGTGTCATGTTAAAGCACGGCAGAAGCACTTTTTTTCTAAAGTCCAATTTTCGGATTGGCACCGAACACTTGATCTTGTTCGGACGTCATGTTTTTACTGACGTTTTTTGGTTTTCCAAGCTTTTGGCACTTTTAAACTATTTGTGTGTTTTCAGCACAAGTCTCGCAGTGCAACGCCGGACACCTTTAGAGATTCGGCAAAAACATTCTCGGATATTGCTATATATGCATCAATTTCAAACTGTGTCTTCGGTCAATAGTTGGTTTGCCCGGCTCCCGCGCTTGCCTCCTACGTTCCGCTTTGTTCGGCTAGGTGTGCAAAGGGAGAACCACTGTGATTGTGCTTCCAACTCGCATGGTCAAGCACCTCAGTGGAGAAAGCCGAAAACTGACTGTCACAATAGGTGTAAATTGGTCGGCAATCCGATGACTATATTAAATGACGGGCCATTCATAACATTGGCCGAAGTGTTTTCGGCTTGACCTCGACTGTCGTCGAACACTACCGGGGGCTATTAACTGGCCTCCCAAAGTAAATCCTCGATATTTTGCTCCTACATTGGAGCTGAGGTTTCATGATCATGCTTAGCATGACAACCCAATGAAAGGAACCGATAGCGGGACTATTTTCTTTGGAAGACATTTCTTCTGTTAAACAGTAATATAACATGTCTCTCTGTGTACCTTTGTTTATAAAACCGTATGGCCAGATTGCCTTGTTTGTTGTAAATCTTTGCCCTCATAAAGGCTTTATAAAATAGGACAAACACTCCTCGGCTATTGGCCGAGGAGGTGGAAGCCGATGGTCGGTCAACAAAGTTTTGTACAATGCGGATCCGAGCATTAATGACATAAAGTACTTGGATACATAGAGTCATTGCACATAATTTATGATTTTACTATGGATATCGATCCTTAATTCGGCCTCCCGTGCCCGCATTAAGGCTCGGGGGCTAGTGGGCTTCGGGCTTATTATTTACAAATATTAAAGGGGCACATCGATCCCTTGATCTGGTGTTGCGACCCGACCAGTGTCTCAGGGGCTACTGCATTGCCTGTTCTATGCAGAAAATTTTAAGTGCAATACAGTTTCCAAGGAGATTTTGATCCTCAGGTTGGTCGGCCGCACCCAACCTGAGTCTCGAGGACTGAGCACGCCGCTTTTTGTGTCCCGAAGTATTCTGCCGAGCTAGGACTTGATCCTCAGACCGATTTTGCAAATCAACCTGAGTCTCAATGGCTACGGGGATCAGCGGTCTTATGTCATCCTTCATGTGCATCTCGGGTTTTAGACCGATACCCACCTTGAGAGTTACTGGCTATGTATCTCGGCAGAGAATAAATTGCACCAATCAAAAATATTGACAAAAATCGGCCCACATTCGGGAAGGTGCACCACCTCAGAAGCAGTCCGGCATAAAGCTCGGGCGCTAGTGGATGGCTCCATAGAGGGCATTTCCGGCATTAAGCTTGGCTAAACTCCTTCAAACTTCTTTGAACCAAGGTGATTTACGACACCTCGGATACAGTCCGGTGTTGGAGCTCGGATACATAGTCCGGTGTTGGAGCTCGGATACATTCCGGCGTTAGAGCCGAGAAGCAGTCCGGCATTGGTGCTCGGCTGCAAGAGATACCTTGAATGCAGTCCGGCGTTAGAGCTCGGACGCAAGGGGACACTGCCTCCCGCGAACAACTCCGAACCCGAGGTGTGGCATAAAAATAACAAGGCATTGATAAAGGCCGGAAACTTAAAGGGGATCCTCGGATACCCGACGTATAAACTCATCAAATGCAATTCGGTGATCCTCAAGATAGAAGATGAGAAGATTTGTTGAACCAGTTTTCAAGACCGGCAACCAAAGGTGAAGAACAGTTCGGAAGAATCGAGGAGCGTCCCTAACTTGAAGACCGGTTCAGGGGGCTACTGACGGTGTCCTGGACTAGGGGGTACTCAACGCATCGTCTACCGATCAGTTGGATTGGGCCGAGGATCCCCATGGCCGTATTCTCAAGGGCCAGTCCGGACAGCTGCCGCATACAAGGAAGAATCCACAAGACTTGGCGATCAAGACAAGGACTCCTCCCCCACCGGCATATTCGGCTAGGACTCTTGTTATCCTAGGCCTCTAGTGCATTATATAAACCAAGGCCAGGCTAGTCGATAGATATACAACAACAATCATACCATAGGCTAGCTTCTACGGTTTAGCCTCTCTGATCTCGTGGTAGATCAACTCTTGTACTACCCATATCATCAATATTAATCAAGCAGGAGTAGGGTTTTACCTTCATCGAGAGGGCCCGAACCTGGGTAAACATTGTGTCCCTTGCCTCCTGTTACCATTGATCCTAAGACACACTGCTTGGGACCCCCTACCCGAGATCCGCCTATTTTGACACCGACACTCACTGTTCATCCAGAGAGGCAGCATCGATCGGCTTCAGTTAGCAGCAGTAGCGAAGGAATCGATCGCTCCGGTTCAGTAACGCGTAGCCTGCAGTGCAATCGCTCGGGTTCAGTTAGAGCCCAACGCCTCGCTCAGGTTCAGTTAGAGCCAACACCTCACACACACACGTACATGTATGAGAGAAACGTGCATCGCTCGGCCCCCGACCACCCACCGTAACCGGGAACTCCCCGAAATTTTCCTCGCCCTCACTTCTACCATGGTTTTTCCATCATGGATGGCCCAAAGAATGTCATGCAGCTGCGTCTCCGGCCCGCCCAGTATGAAAAGCCCATTTTCTGTCATGATTTTTTGTCATAGAAGTAGGAGCCCACCACATCTATGATGATACCGGGTTTTGTCACAATTATCGTCATAGAAGTGTCATATGTATGACAGAAAAAAAATCGTTCGGCCCAAAATGTCATGGATGTGTCTTTTTTTTTGTAGTATTGTTGCCGCCGCAAGTTGTTGTGCTCAATTGCTATGGGTGAGGCAAACTTTAAAGGATTACAATGTCACATGAGACAAAATGCCTCTTCTATGTGGCAAAGACAGTGCAATCAAGATTTCCCGCAACCCGGTACTTCATAGCAAGACAAAGCACATTGAGATTTGTCATCATTTCATCTGGGAGCATATCAAGCATGGGGAGATTGATATTATCTATGTCAACACTCAAGAGCAACTAGCGGACGTTTTCACGAAGCTCTTGGATGAAGCAAGATTTTGTGAGTTAAGGAATGAGCTAAATATCATTGATTCGAGCAATGTGGCTTGAAGCTAGGCACACCCCTCCACATTCTCCATAGTGCCTTGCTCTTGATGTAGGCATGGACATAGGGAGAGTTTTATTCTCTCAATGAACTCTTCCCCCCCCCCCAATTATGCATAAATTGATTATGTCTTTCACATTCGCCATGTTTGATGGTACTTGTGCTTCAAAGATGAGTGTTGGTCATGGACCCAAGGTTAAAATCTTCGCGGTGCCATACCAATTGGCTCAAACATAGGTGACTTCGGTCACCACCCTCTCCTTAAGAGGTGTGTCACTTTGTGATTTGAGGTGTTCTTTCTTTGCCTTGGCTTTCGGTTGTTGGATGACTCCAAGTGTGCTCTCTTTTTCTTTGGCTTTTGACCTTGGAGTATTCCTTTCCATTTGATGTGTTTTATGGTATCCAACCTAAGCCTTCCCTCGCCTCAACCTCTCATACATTGCATAGGCCCATTCCTCACTTTGTTCTTATGTCGTTCTCTGGTTGCAGGTGGTACTACCGCTGGTAGGCATGGTACTACCGCTCTGGCGGTACTACCATGTAGGCCAGCGGTACTGCTGCTGATGCAGTACGTTGAACCCCTTGTCAACGCACTGAGGTGGAACTACCGCTTGGGGGCACGGTACTACCGCTGGGCCCCGCGGTACTACCGCTTCGAGGACTCGCGTGGGGGTTAAGTGCTGGGCACGAGGAGTTCCAACTCCCCCATACCCATTCACTTCTCCTCTCCCCAAGTTCTCTCTCTCTCTCTCTCAGGTGACCCGAAACTACTCCGAAGACCGGCTCCGGCTGTCCGAATCCGTGTCGCCTTCTCTGTTTCTATCTAGTGGGATCGATCCCCACCTTCTCCTCTTGCCATGGATACCGGTATTGCCCTCTTTTTCCTCTTCTGTGGTTCTATTTTTTGAATCTTGGTTCTAGGGCAATGCATGTGGTATTCGTATATTTTTGGCTAAATCTAGGCATGAGTAGGATATGAGATGACTGCTAGATAGGAGTATAGTAGTGTTTGCCAAGTTTCTGTAAATCAACGTCACCGGTACTACCGGATCCACTCCGCGGAAGTTTTCCCATCGGTTGAGCGGTACTACCGCTTGCTCATGGACGGTACTACCACTTGCAGCAGTACTACTGCTCGTGTTCAGCAGTACTACCGCTTTTACTACGGTGGTACTATCGTGGCTGGGCATAGTACTACCGCTGTGATCTGGATTTTCAAAAAATTCACACTTTCTTCTATTCTCATTTTATATCCTTTGGCTTATGCAATGGCATTTCACCTGCTTTTCCCTCGGTCTATGTTGTTGGGTTCCAAGTGATGGTATCTCTTGTCCTCATCAGGCTCGCTGCAAGAATCCAGATCATCAGGGTGGTTCCAAGCACTTTTGTACCACAAATGGCACTCTTGCTAGTTCTAGTGGTCCTCCCAGGCAAAATGTCAATACAACAACAAGCAAGCCAAAAGAGAAGGAGAAGTATACCCCTCCTGATGAGATGTCTGCAAAGGAGTTTGAGGTGCTTCACGTTCGCAATCCATATCGCCGCGCTTTGGATGCAACTTTTGTTGGGCGCCCCTTCCGGAACAAGGAGCAGTCATTGATCTATCTAGACATTCTGAAGGCCAAGAAAAACTTATTCGTCAACATCAAGTCTATTGATGTCACTTGTATGGAGAAGGATCCATCCTACTTTGGTGAGGCCCTAGCTCTTTATCATCAATGGGGGCTACAACAAGGACTATGATCCCAAGCTTGTGGCTCAATTTTATGCCACGGTCCACTTTCATGCCAATGAGGAGAGATCTATGCCTTGGATGACCGGTGGGTTCAGGTTCAGGGTTGATTGGAAGGAGTTCATGGATAGCTTGGGTGTTGCTGATGAGGGAGAAGAAAATCCAGTAGGTCTTCGGCCTCACAAGCAAGGTCCTCCCACTCATGAGCCCAAGCTTATCCTATATTCAAGAACCGTTAAGACACTCAAGGGGCTACTCACACAAAGCTCATTGCCTTTCTGGGCATCATGCATTGTATCTTCCGCAACACTCTTTTTCCTCGCATTGTGAACTTGGGTATGGTGGACTCTTATCTGGTGGATCTTCTGTTGATGTGCATCAAGGAGCAAGGCAAGTAGTCTACTTTGGACATTTCCCACATCATGTTGCGTGAGCTTAGGTCTGTCGTTCTTGATCGGAAGGTGCCCATCTATGGCCCTTATCTTTTTGAGAGGATTGAGGTAAAGTGGGCTGCTGAGTATCCAGGAGAGGCACTTCCTACTGAGAGCATGGTCTCTCATCCAGTTCTGAACTTGCGCCTGAAGGATAACTGGGGGACTGCGCCTGCTGGCCCTAGAGAGGAGATTGCTCCCACTGACTAAGATGATGATGAGGAGCCTGATTACGAGTATGCTCCCTCACCAGAGAAGGTGCCATCTTAGGCATCCAAACTTAATTCAAAGATGAAGAAGCTTTTCTCATGGAAGCTCAGGGTCAGTATAAGGCTCATGTGGCTGAGAAGGCCGCTCGCACTCGCCATAAGAACATGATGCGAGCTCTTGGTCAGGAGATCCGGAGTGGATCTGAGGAGAAGGTCACTGATGAGGAGGACAGATCTCGCAACATTGCAAGTGGTAAGATTCTAAGACAGAGCATCGGCATGCAACTGCAGAGTCTGCGAGGCACGAGGAGTCCGAGGAGCAAGAGGACTCCGATGAGCTCAACAAGCACTGATGATCTGGAGATCTACTATCACCTTAGTTGTGTCTAGTGCTCTTTTCCCTTTTGGTGTATCGATGCCAAAGGGGGAGAGAGTTTAGGGATTTGTCGAGTCACGAGTGTGTCTTATTTGTTGTTGGTTTCATTCTCTCATGAACTCTTTATCGTCGTTTGGTTTGCTTTTCATTCAAGTGTGGAACTTATCATATGGTGTGAGACATATGCTACCTTATCCTATCGTATATTTATGTCTACATATTAGATTGTGAGATGTTATCTATCTTATGCCCTATCTTTATGCTCACATACTAATCACTTACATCCGTGCTTTATCCTCTCATATTATTGTTGCAAGTTATGCTAGTCTATAAAATATAGGGGGGAGTGTTGATCCTAGTGTGTGGGCTTTGCATTCCAAAGGCATACCCATATAGTGCACACACCTAGGGAGAGCCCATCTATATTTTATAGATGTTGGGTTTGCAAGTTATCTTATTGTCACGCCAAATATGCGGCCCTATCCAAAAGGAACTCGAAGGTCCCACCAAGGATAGACCCGCATATTGAAACACTTTTGCAAGGTGGATATCATTACATCAACATTACATAAAACCTGGGGATACATACAAAAGGCATACAATGCCACACGAATACAACATCACAATACATAAGAGCACCATCCGACTACGGATGAAACACAAACAAAAACTCAAACGACATCCACCATGCTAGCCCAGGCTGCCGACCTGGAACCTATTCCCTGATCGAAGAAGAAGCAGAAGAAGAACTCCAAGACAAGCAAACATCGCTCTCGCATCAAGATCATCACATAAACCTGCACCTGCAACTGTTGTTGTAGTAATCTGTGAGCCACGAGGACTCAGCAATCCCATTACCATGGGTATCAAGACTAGCAAAGCTTAATGGGAAAGGAAGGGGTAAAGTGGTGAGGCTGCAGCAGCGACTAAGCATATATGGTGGCTAACATACGCAAATAAGAGCGAGAAGAGAGCAAGCGGAACGGTCGTGAAGCTACCAATGATCAAGAGGTGATCCTGAACACCTACTTATGTCAAACATAACCCAGAAACTGTGTTCACTTCCCGGACTCCGCCGAAAAGAGACCATCACGGCTACACACGCGGTTGATACGTTTTAATTCGGATCTGGTGTCAAGTTATCTACAACCGGACATTAACAAATTCCCATCAGCCTATAACCGCAGGCACGGCTTTCGAAAGATTATACCCTGCAGGGGTGTCCCAACTTAGCCCATGATAAGCTCTCGCGATCAACGAAGGATATACCTTCTCCCAGGAAGACCCGATCAGACTCAGAATCCCGGTTTACAAGACATTTCGACAATGGTAAAACAAGACCAGCAAGACCGCCCGATGCACCAACAATCCCGATAGGAGCTGCGCATATCTCGTTCTCAGGGCAACACCGGATGAGACAGGCTATGAGTAAAATCAGACTTCGAGTTTCCCCGAGGTGGCCCCGCAGGCGGCTCGGTTCGGATCAACACTTAGACAAGCACTGGCCCGGGGGGGCTAAAATAAAGATGACCCTTGGGTTAATTACTCCCAAGGGAAATATAGGAGGTGGTGAGGCAAATGGTAAAACCAAGGTTGGGCCTTGCTGGAGGAGTTTTATTCAAAGCGAACTGTCGAGGGGGTCCCATAAATCACCCAACCGCGTAAGGAACGCAAAATCCGGGAACATAACACCGGTATGACGGAAACTAGGGCGGCAAGAGTGGAACAAAACACCAGGCATAAGGTCGAGCCTTCCACCCTTTACCAAATATATAGATGCATTAATTATATAAGAGATATTGTGATATCCCAACCAAAAACCTGTCCACCATGGAGCAATCTTCAACTTCACCTGCAACTAGCAACGCAATAAGAGGGGCTGAGGAAAAGCGGTAACATAGCCAAACAACGGTTTGCTAGGAAGGGTGTCAAAGGTTAGAGGTTCATGGCAATTTGGAGGCTTGATGAGCAAAAGATAGGTAACACAGCATAGCGATAGAACGATGCAACTAGCATAGCAATGATAGTAGTGAGATCCAGGGTAGCAGTCATCTTGCCTGAAATCCCGCAAGGAAGAAGAACGAGTCCATGAAGAAGACGAATGGATGAAGCCGAACCAAGCGTAGACGAATGAATCCTCACGATCGCAACGAAATGGGAACTATCGAGAAGAAGCACACAACATAGTAAACATACCACACATGAACAAGGCATGATGCCCAACCAAGTATGATGCAAGACAATACTATATGAAGCTACTCATGGCAAGAGATTATGCAAACAAGAGAAACACATCAAGCAAGTTTAAATGAGGCCGGAAACAACATATAACAATTCCGGTAAGTCCTCATATGCAAATTTCCAAATTGGTCCAGATCTGAATAAACCTTATGTTCAAGTTGTTAAACAGCAAGTTAAGATGCAACAAGATGATCTACACGAGATTCTAGTCAAGTTACATATAAAAATCATTTAGTTCGGAGCTACGGCCTAGAAGATATGAGCAACACAACTCAAACATGGCATTGATGCAAAATACATACAAACATCAAGCAAACACCTCAAAACATAGATGCAACATGATAATATGAAACTACATGCAAAATCAAGCAAGTTTCATATAGAGCACACTCAAAACGGAGCAACGGTTCAACACACACACTTAACAAGTCATAACAACAATCTGTCCAAAACAGCAACTAGGCATATTGCAAGCATCAAAACAACATGCTACAGCACCTCAACAAAATAACAAAAGGCATGGGCATGATGTAAAGGTAAAGAATAACAAAACATGAACACTAAGCTATCTCCAGAAATCACTAGAACATGCTCAAACACACAAGGTAAGATTGCTAATAATATCAGTTTCAGACTTGGCAGAAAATAACATCAGGTTGCAATGTTTAGAGCTATCAAACCACATGTTACAGGAACTTATAATGGCAAACAAAGGCATGGCATGAATCTACTAATTGCATAGAACAAGAGTCCCTTACTGACCATGAGACAAAAAGGAACAGAAAATATGATGGCACCCATGTAAACATAGCAAGTTATTATTACAGATTCATACATGGCAGGAACAGAATTATGAAGGCATGTTAATGAGCTTGTGCAACTCACTACAGAGCAATAAATGTCATGGCAAGGCAACCAACAGTAAGAAGACATGTTTGTGAATCTAAGCATGGCAATAGCAAGTCCATAGGGTACATGGAGCACTAGCAACAATCATGGCAACAACTGAACTTAATGTTAACAGGCTGACAGCAACATTATATAGCAACTTTGGAGCAAGATATGAATAAGCTACAGCAAGCTATAAATGCAAACAGGGCCATGGATGGATAGAGCATGACATGTAGAACAAAACATATTTAGTGAACATCTCCAGATTATGCATAGAATGATTTGTAGCAGCAGGTTCACATAGCATCACGAAATAACAGATTCAGCCTAGCAAAACAGCAACAATAAGTACACTACTTAACAAGCTTGATTCACTCACCACAAGTCATTGCATGACAAGATAAGCATAGCATCAGCAAGAAGACATGTTTATGAAACAAACTAAGGCAAGAACAAGTCCATAGCGTGCAAGGATCCACTACAACAACCTTGGCAAAATTGAATAACATGTAAACAATCTGCCAGGAAACATTTTGAAGCAAAAGTAGAGCATGAAAATGACATGCTAGACTACTCCATAATTGCAACCAGATGCATGAATGGATAGATAATAACCATATGTTCAAAACACCCTTACTGAAGTATCTCAAAATATGCATGGATCTCTCTGTAGCATCAAGTTTACATGGCATCAAAATAACAGCAGAACAGGGACTAAAACAGCAACATTACGAAGCCTAGTTTGCATGCTTGTGCTAGTCACCACATTGATCACAAAAATACATGGTAAGCACCTCTGTAAAGAAGAAATGGCATAGTTCAAAACACATGTAGGCATCAACCTCATAGGATGCACACATCAATCATGGCAAAAATGACAAAAGAGCTAGTTCTGTTTACAGACAGCAGACAACATCATGAAGCACTCTTGCAACGATGATTCAGGCATCAAGATGAGCTCAAATGAATATGATGCAATGGAATGAAATGAAGTACTCGTCGAGTCGAACAATTTTACATATTACACGCACGAAACGGAGCTACGGATGCAGAGATACAATGCGATGAACAGGGCAACATAATAAGCAAAATTAGGGACTTAGGCGATTTTTACCCCGCGAAAACTGGACGAGAAGGTCCCGGGACGGAGAGATCCGGGGACAGGCGTGGGCGTTTGGTTGGTGCACCCTGCGGATCTGGTCCTGGTTGGTGCGGATTTCGAGGACCGCTGGGATCTCGCCGGACTTGGAGGGGGATGACGCCGGAGTGGAAGAAGATGACCGGATCCGATGCTGGGCACCTCGGACGGGCGCCGGCGGGGCTTGCGGGCGGCGGGGAGTGGCGATGGCGGGCGGGAGCGCACGGCACCGACGGTGGAGCGGCCGGGGAGGAGGGCGGTGCCGGCGGGCGGTTGCCAGGCGGCGGCGGCCGGCGAACGGGCCGAGCGGCGGAGCACGGGGCCGC
>NC_041385.1:716156790-716163906 GCF_002162155.2 Triticum dicoccoides
GTGGGCCCCGGATGGGCTCCGCGGGCCGGCGGCGATGTGGGCGCGGGGCGAGGACGGACGTGTCCGGCTGCGGCCGGACGTGTCCGGTGGCGGCGGGGAGGATGGATCTAGGGTTTCGGGGGTTTGGACTGTGAAATTTTCGGGGAGAGCACATATCTATAGGTAGAGGGAGCTAGGAGAGTCCAAAAGAGGAGTGGTTTTCGGCCACGCGATCATGATCGAACGACCGAGAGCATGGAGGGGAGTTTGCTGGGTTTTGGGCCACTTTGGAGGGGTGTTCGGCTGCAAAGAGAAAGGGGGGTTTCTGGCTACGCGGTTAACCGTTGGAGTATCGAACGACCTCCAAATGGCACGAAACTTGACAGGCGGTCTACCGGTGGTATACCAAGGCCGCTTGGCAAACCTCGGGCCATTCCGAGAACGTTTAACACCCGCACACAACATGAGAGAAAAGGGGAACGCCGGAGGGCATAGGAGTGCCGGATTGCAAAACGGACAACGGGGAAAATGCTCGGATGCATGAGACGAACACGTATGCAAAATGAAATGCACATGATGACATGATAAAATGCAACACGCAAGAAAATGACATGGCAACAACGACGGATAACTGGCAGACACCTGGCGCATCGGATCCGGGGCGTTACAACACTCCTCCACTAACAAGAGATCTCGTCCCGAGATCTTAGAACTGAGACGAAAGGGAAAAGGATGAGGTGAAAGAAGAAGTCAAGAGAAGAAGAAAAGAATCGAGAGCACTCGAGAAGAAGAGAGGAACGACGAGAATGACGAGAATCAAATGCTCACGGAAACAGATAGACTATGAAACCACTCCGGTTAGAACGGGATAAGAAACGAATAAGACTGAAAGGATTTAGGCAGCACTCCGGCTGAAAATGGAAGGATTAGAACATGAACTTCACAAGATGGGATGGCACTTGACGAGATGAACAACGCAAAACCTCCGGAAGAGTTGAAAGAATGGAATGAAAAGAACTTAGAAGGAAGGATTGAATGGAGTTGTTTAGAAAATCAACAGCGAAAGAATAAACTTGTTGTGGACTTATAGATAACATCTCAAAATCATGAGGTGATCTCCGACCACCAACGGAAATGATTGGATAACTGAGAAGAACGAAGAAATGCAAAACTCTACTTCAAAGGAATATGGAGAATTAATTGCACTTCGAGACGCAAGAAGAACAGATATTTGAACCTCACCAGAAAAATCTTGATGAACTCTTGAAGAATGAATTAAATCATGACGAACCACCATGAAGAACTCCGATAACAAAAAGGATGATGAGATAGAAAGAAGGAAAAGAATAAGATATCCCTTGTGGTGATTTAGATGGAGGTTCCGATGAAAAGGCCGAGGAAATTGAACTCCGGGAAAGAAAAGTTGAAAGCACTTGGAACTAGAATTTATTCATCATGAACAAACTCCGAAGGAAAAGGATTACTCGCTTGGATGAAATAAGAATAAGATTTATTGTATGCGTATCCTTCATCAAATTAAATTGATGACAAACAATGGATTTTTGCATACTACTTATTCTTCTTGAAAAGGATTGAGAAGTGACATGTAGCAAACTTGAGAAGGTCTTCACGGACCACCGGTAGGATTGGAAAGAACGAATGAATTAAAATGATAGTCAAGGAAAAAGTAATCTAAAGAAACCACCATAAGAATTCGAAAATGACTGATGAAAGGGGTTGAATCACCGGGAAGAATTAGAAGAACAAATATGCTTGAGGGGATTTAGATGCAGAAGAACAAAGAGATCATGAGCTGATTAAAGAACACTTGAACGAAACACCGGGATAATTAGAGGACGATAGCTGGAATGATGAGGGCGAAGAATTCTTCTGGAAAGATGGCCTCCGGTGAAAAGAAATGGAAAAACAACTCCTGAAAAACTCTGGATGGGTAAGAAAAGGATATCTGACAAATGGAATAATTCGACAGGATAACATGAAGTTAGAACCACTAATCTTCGAGAGAACGGACAAGATTTAGAGGAAAAACTCTTCTTCGATCTTGAAATGACGACGGGAAACACCACCAAAATTACTGAGATACTCTGGGAGAAAGAAAAATGAAAAGGTTGAGCCAACAATGAAAAGAGTTTTAAATTGATCTTGGAGAGGGCATGTGACTGATGGAATCCATTCTTACGTCACACTTGAAAAGAATTTGAGAATAACTCCGGGGGAATTAGAAGAGTCAGGTAAGATCCTGGTAAAAGACCTGTGGGTTAGGGCCCACTGAAGAGAAAACACCGTTGGAAAAGATTGTTGAAGAGGTAGATGATGCAACGGCACAATTGAAATATTGATTGAGGTGAAAACCTTGAATTAATTGGAACACCAGACGAATCTCCTGAGATGACTTCCGAACTCTGGAATGATTGAATGGCGAGAGGCAAAGGAGCAAGGAGAACACTTGATCCAAAGAAAAGAATACGATCAACACCGAAAAACTTGAACTGAGTCCACCGGAGAAGAAAAAGAGATGAAGAATGTCCACCGAGACGAGAATTCACCGGTTGAAATCATTGAGGAGAGAGAGCAAAACTTCGCACGAGTAGGATGGATACTCGATTACGGACTCCGGTTCTGAGGAGAAAAGGGGTGGGCGGGTGGGAAAATAAAACAACTGAGGATTGAACTCAAAGATGAAGAGGCTCGAGTCGACTTGACGAGGAATGCACCGGATAAAAAGAGCTGAGAACCAACAATCTAAAAACCAACTGCGTGAACCTAAAGAAAAATTTGAAAGGGAAGAGAAGTAATTCAAAACACCTATGTCAAGATTCCTTACCAGAGCGACAAAAGGGCAGAGGAGTAAAAAGAATTCCTACTCTCCGATATAACTAGACTCTGAAAATAGTTTTCTTCTAGACTCAACAACGGCCAAACTACACGATCAATCAAGGGGGCTCCTAGGGTCGGTCGAGGTTCTGATACTAACTTGTCACGCCCAATATGCGACCCTATCCAAAAGGAACTCGAAGGTCCCACCAAGGATAGACCCGCATATTGAAACGCTTTTGCAAGGTGGATATCATTACATCAACATTACATGAAACCTGGGGATACATACAAAAGGCATACAATGCCACACGAATACAACATCACAATACATAAGAGCACCATCCGACTACGGATGAAACACAAACAGAAACTCAAACGACATCCACCATGCTAGCCCAGGCTGCCGACCTGGAACCTATTCCCTGATCGAAGAAGAAGCAGAAGAAGAACTCCAAGACAAGCAAACATCGCTCTCACATCAAGATCATCGCATAAACCTGCACCTGCAACTGTTGTTGTAGTAATATGTGAGCCACGAGGACTCAGCAATCCCATTACCATGGGTATCAAGACTAGCAAAGCTTAATGGGAAAGAAAGGGGTAAAGTGGTGAGGCTGCAGCAGCGACTAAGCATATATGGTGGCTAACATACGCAAATAAGAGCGAGAAGAGAGCAAGCGGAACGGTCGTGAAGCTAGCAATGATCAAGAGGTGATCCTGAACACCTACTTACGTCAAACATAACCCAGAAACCGTGTTCACTTCCCGGACTCCGCCAAAAAGAGACCATCACGGCTACACACGCGGTTGATACGTTTTAATTCGGATCTGGTGTCAAGTTATCTACAACCGGACATTAACAAATTCCCATCAGCCTATAACCGTAGGCACGGCTTTCGAAAGATTATACCCTGCAGGGGTGTCCCAACTTAGCCCATGATAAGCTCTCGCGATCAACGAAGGATATACCTTCTCCCAGGAAGACCCGATCAGACTCGGAATCCCGGTTTACAAGACATTTCGACAATGGTAAAACAAGACCAGCAAGACCTCCCGATGCACCAACAATCCCGATAGGAGCTGCGCATATCTCGTTCTCAGGGCAACACCGGATGAGATAGGCTACGAGTAAAACCAGACTTCGAGTTTCCCTGAGGTGGCCCCGCAGGCGGCTCGGTTCGGATCAACACTTAGACAAGCACTGGCCCGGGGGGGCTAAAATAAAGATGACCCTTGGGTTAATTACTCCCAAGGGAAATATAGGAGGTGGTGAGGAAAATGGTAAAACCAAGGTTGGGCCTTGCTGGAGGTGTTTTATTCAAAGCAAACTGTCGAGGGGGTCCCATAAATCACCCAACCGCGTAAGGAACGCAAAATCCGGGAACATAACACCGGTATGACGGAAACTAGGGCGGCAAGAGTGGAACAAAACACCAGGCATAAGGCCGAGCCTTCCACCCTTTACCAAATATATAGATGCATTAATAATATAAGAGATATTGTGATATCCCAACCAAAAACCTGTCCACCATGGAGCAATCTTCAACTTCACCTACAACTAGCAACGCTATAAGAGGGGCTGAGCAAAAGAGGTAACATAGCCAAACAATGGTTTGCTAGGAAGGGTGTCAAAGGTTAGAGGTTCATGGCAATTTGGGAGGCTTGATGAGCAAAAGATAGGTAACGCAGCATAGCGATAGAACGATGCAACTAGCATAGCAATGATAGTAGTGAGATCCAGGGTAGCGGTCATCTTGCCTGAAATCCCGCAAGGAAGAAGAACGAGTCCATGAAGAAGATGAACAGATGAAGCCGAACCAAGCGTAGACGAACGAATCCTCACGATCGCAACGAAACGGGAACTATCGAGAAGAAGCACACAACATAGTAAACATACCACACATGAACAAGGCATGATGCCCAACCAAGTATGATGCAAGACAATACTATATGAAGCTACTCATGGCAAGAGATGATGCAAACAAGAGCAACACATCAAGCAAGTTTAAATGAGGCTGGAAACAACATATAACAATTCCGGTAAGTCCTCATATGCAAATTTCGAAATTGGTCCAGATCTGAATAAACCTTATGTTCAAGTTGTTAAACAGCAAGTTAAGATGCAACAAGATGATCTACACGAGATTCTAGTCAAGTACATACAAAAATCATTTAGTTCGGAGCTACGGCCTAGAAGATATGAGCAACACAACTCAAACATGGCATTACTGAAAAATGCATACAAACATCAAGCAAACACCTCAAAACATAGATGCAACATGATAATATGAAACTACATGCAAAATCAAGCAAGTTTCATATAGAGCACACTCAAAACGGAGCAACGGTTCAACACACACACTTAACAAGTCATAACAACAATCTGTCCAAAACAGCAACTAGGCATATTGCAAGCATCAAAACAACATGCTATAGCACCTCAACATAATAACAAAACGCATGGGCATGATGTACAGGTAAAGAATAACAAAACATGAACACTGAGCTATCTCCAGAAATCACTAGAACATGCTCAAACACACATGGTAAGATTGCAAATAATATCAGTTTCAGACTTTCCAGAAAATAACATCAGGTTGCAATGTTTAGAGCTATCAAACAACATGTTACAGGAACTTATAATGGCAAACAAAGACATGGCATGAATCTACTAATTGCATAGAACAAGAGTCCCTTACTGACCATGAGCCAAAAAGGACAGAAAATATGATGGCACCCATGTAAACATAGCAAGTTATTATTACAGATTCATACATGGCAGGAATAGAATTATGAAGGCATGTTAATGAGCATGTGCAACTCACTACAGAGCAATAAATGGCATGGCAAGGCAACCAACAGTAAGAAGACATGTTTGTGAAGCTAAGCATGGCAATAGCAAGTCCATAGGGTACATGGAGCACTAGCAACAATCATGGCAACAACTGAACTTAATGTTAACAGGCTGACAGCAACATTATATAGCAACTTTGGAGCAAGATATGAACAAGCTACAGCAAGCTATAAATGCAAACAGGGCCATGGATGGATAGAGCATGACATGTAGAACAAAACATATTTAGTGAACATCTCCAGATTATGCATAGAATGAGTTGTAGTAGCAGGTTTACATAGCATCACGAAATAACAGATTCAGCCTAGCAAAACAGCAACAACAAGTACACTACTTAACAAGCTTGATTCACTCACCACAAGTCATTGCATGACAAGATAAGCATAGCATCAGCAAGAAGACATGTTTATGAAACAAACCAAGGCAAGAACAAGTCCATAGCATGCAAGGATCAACTATAACAACCTTGGCAAAATTGAATAACATGTAAACAATCTGCCAGGAAACATTTTGAAGCAAAAGTAGAGCACGAAAATGACATGCTAGACTACTCCATAATTGTAACCAGATGCATGAATGGATAGATAATAACCATATGTTCAAAACACCCTTACTGAAGTATCTCAAAATATGCATGGATCTCTCTGTAGCATCAAGTTTACATGGCATCAAAATAACAGCAGAACAGGGACTAAAACAGCAACATTACGAAGCCTAGTTTGCATGCTTGTGCTAGTCACCACATTGATCACAAAAATACATGGTAAGGACCTATGTAAATAAGAAATGGCATAGTTCCAAACACATGTAGACATCAACCTCATAGGATGCACACATCAATCATGGCAAAAATGACAAAAGAGCTAGTTCTGTTAACAGACAGCAGACAACATCATGAAGCACTCTTGCAACGATGATTCAGGCATCAAGATGAGCTCAAATGAATATAATGCAATGGAATGAAATGAAGTACTCGTTGAGTCGAACAATCTGACATATTACACGCACGGAACGGAGCTACGGATGCAGAGATACAATGCGATGAACAGGGCAACATAATAAGCAAAATCAGGGATGGGCGATTTTTACCCCGCGAAAACTGGACGAGAAGGTCCCGGGACGGAGAGATCCAGGGACAGGCGTGGGCGTTTGGTTGGTGCACCCTGCGGATCTGGTCCCGGTTGGTGCGGATTTCGAGGACTGCCGGGATCTCGCCGGACTTGGAGGGGGATGACGCCGGAGTGGAAGAAGATGGCCGGATCCGGCACTGGGCACCTCGGACGGGCGCCGGCGGGGCTTGCGGGTGGCGGGGAGCGGCGATGGAGGGCGGCAGCGCACGGCACCGACGGAGGAGCGGCCGGGGAGGAGGGCGGTGCCGGCGGGCGGTTACCAGGCGGCGGCGACCGGCGAACGGGCCGGGCGGCGGAGCATGGGGCCGCGGGGAA
>NC_041385.1:716164158-716172892 GCF_002162155.2 Triticum dicoccoides
GATCGGGCCGGGCGGCGGCGAGATCTGGGCCCGCGCGGGCCCCTGATGGGCTCCGTGGGCCGGTGGCAATGTGGGCGCGGGGCGAGGACAGACGTGTCCGGCTGCGGCCGGACGTGTCCGGTGGCGGCGGGGAGGATGGATCTAGGGTTTCGGGGGTTTGGACTGTGAAATTTTCGGGGAGAGCACATATCTATAGGTAGAGGGAGCTAGGAGAGTCCAAAAGAGGAGCGGTTTTCGGCCACGCGATCTTGATCGAACGACCGAGAGCATGGAGGGGAGTTTGCTGTGTTTTGGGCCACTTTGGAGGGGTGTTGGGCTGCAAAGAGAAAGGGGGGTTTCGGGCTACGCGGTTAACCGTTGGAGTATCAAACGACCTCCAAATGGCACGAAACTTGACAGGCAGTCTACCAGTGGTATACCAAGGCAGCTTGGAAAACCTCGGGCCATTCCGAGAACGTTTAACACCCGCACACAACAGGAGAGAAAAGGGGAACGCCGAAGGGCATAGGAGTGCCGGATTGCAAAACGGACAATGGGGAAAATGCTCGGATGCATGAGACGAACACGTATGCAAAATGAAATGCACATGATGACATGATAAAATGCAACATGCAAGCAAATGACATGGCAACAACGATGGATAACTGGCAGACACCTGGCGCATTAGATCCGGGGCGTTACACTTATCTCTTTTGTGCAAATCCCGTATTGTCATCAATCCATCAAAAGGGGGAGATTGTTAGACATATTTCTCCCTTAGTGGTTTAGTGGTTTCAGATACATCTACCTTATGGCACAAGACTATTCAAACCCCTCTTTAGATTTATAAAGATGGTGTTCTCTTGCATTTCTTTCGTGGTGAACTTGAGTCGTAGGAACACCGTACTATTAAGAGGGGGTCCGCTTCGGAAAGGTTTAGGTGAAATCTTCATGTACACTTTCCTTGCACCCTATTTCCTTTCCCGACAGTTGAGCTTGCTCATCCTTATGTTTGGATCTTGGCAGAATAGGCTAAGCGGTGGTACCGGTTCTCACAACAGTAGCACCACTCCAGTGGTACTGCCGCTATGTAGTACGGTCCCTACTTCCGCCTATTTCGTGGGTTCTATAAATGAGCGGTAGTTCGCCACGGTAGTACGGCTCCTACGGTACTACGGGGCTAAATGTCTCTCTACTACCGCGGATTTACGAGGCTTTGACGACCTAAGTGGAAGTATCGCTGCTATCCACGGTAGCCACGCTTATGCGGAACTACCACATGGACTAAAAAACAAATGGACTGGCTGACATGTGGGCCAGTAGGTCGTAGCCTAAGAAGGCATTTGATTTACATCCAACGACCGGCATTCTTCTTCAATCTCTCGTCTTCTTCCCCTAGCGCTGCCGGGACTGCCTGCTCCAGCCTTCTGCGTCCAGCGGCGTTGTTTTGCGCTCCTCAGCGAAATGCTACCCCGCCGACGGCCATGCCATCCCTCCACTCCGCACCTCCTATTATTCTCTGTCGAGTGTAGGCCCACCCTGCACGCGAACCAGTCAAGTTTCCCACTCCTCTCCGTTCGCGACTCCACTGACGCATCTTCCCCGTCTTCGGGTCATTCCATTCTGGGGCCTCGCCGTCGTCCATCGCCTCGGTGCGCTCGGCGCGGCGTGGTCAACATACGAGAGTCGTCGGAAGAGGACTGTACGTTGAGAGCCTGACGGCTGGGACCCACGAGGTCCATGGTGGCAGGCAAGGAAAGTTTCTCCTTATTACGCACTATACGTGGACTGTACGTGGGAAGGGCTTATGTATTTCACGAAAAAAATGTTCCCCCCACTGACAGGTTGGACCCACCAGCTATATCTTCGCACACAAGGAAGTGCCTCCTTATTACGCACAAAAAAATGAATAACCTCCTGCTAGATGGGACCCAGCATAGTGGGTGGCTGACTTGTGGGCCTACTAAGTTGACGGGGTCGGAGGGCTTTGTAAACTTAGTCAATATGAACGATTCTAGCTCCAGTGACCGTACGATGTCCATCCCACGGCCATAGTGCTTCTTCATCCTCTGGTCTTCTTGCTCCAGCCGCCCAAAGAAGCGCCAGTCCTGCCGCGTGCTCCTGCCTCTCGTGGCCGGCTGTGATGCCGCGGAGGCCTCACCGCCCCCTACTACTCCCACTGTTGGCCCAGGGCATCCCTCTACTCACCCACACCCCCTGTTATTCTGCGGCGACGGCAGCCTCACGCCGCAGCCGAACCAGTGAACCATCGTACTCCTCTCCGCGTGAGCATCCACTGTCGCGACTTCCCTGGCTCCATCTTCCCCTTCCTAGGCCTCGCCGTCCACCGCCTTGGTGCTCTCGACGCGGTGTGGTCAATGTGGTCAATGACCGACTTCCATTGGAAGAGTACTGTACGTGGAGAGGCTGACAGCTAGGTCAATGGCCGCAACTGGGTCCACGGCCACAGCCCAGTTTATTTGTGATTTGCCAAGTAAGTCGCTTTGTCAGGCCTGTTGGGCTGCAAATGTTTCAAGACGAGGAGAGCTTCATTCGGCTAGTCGAGAAAATGGCCTATCAGTAATGAGAAATGGGCTGTACATTTTTAAAACACATCAAACTGGCAATTAGTTTCAAATTTCTTTTTTTCATTTCGAGATTCAAATTGCATTGATTTTTATGCGTGGACAATTTGTTGGATTTTATATTGATATACATTTATTTTTAAAATCAGTTTGAATGTGACTCAAAATTCGGGATTAAAAACAGTTCGGACAGCACCAAAATATGCAAAATTCTGTATAATTTTTTAACCATGGCCACAATATGGGTTGTGATGCTAACAAAAAAATATGGCCTCCAAAAAAACCTTAAGAATTAGCAAATGGGATGTAAATTATTAGAAATAATGGCAGATGGGTTGTATGTTGTATTCCACAGATTTGAGACTTTCCTAAAAAAAGGTTGACGCACAAGCAGTGACTGTTGGGTGTCCATCCATCGGCCGTCGTGCTTCTTCAATCTTTGCTCTTCCTGCTCCAGTCGCTAAAACAAGCGACAATGGGACTGCCTGCTCCCTCCTCCCCGCGGCCGGTTGTGCTTCCGCGCAGGCCTCACCGCCCCACTGTACTCCCATCGCTCGGCTAGCCATCCCTCTACTCACCCACACCTGTTGTTATTCTCCGGCAACGGCAGACGAACCAGTAAACCCTCGTACAGTCGTACTCCCCTCCGTGTGGGAAACAACTGCCGAGTCTTCCCTGCCTTCGTGTCGTTCCCTTCCTAGGCCTCGCTGTCGTCCACCGTCCTGGTGCTCTCGGCGTGGCCTGGTCAACATGGTCAACGACCAACATGCATCTGAAGTGGGCTGTACGTGGAGAGGCTGACAGCTGGGTCCACGGCCGCAGCAAGGAAGTGCCTCCTTATTACGTGCAAAATGATTATTCCTCCACCTCACAGCAGGGACCCACCGAACGGGCCACTGTATTTCATGAAAAAAACATTTCCCCCTGACTGCTGGGACCCACCAGCTACATCTTCTTACGCAAGGAAGTGCGTCTAGGCAAAAAAACGATTCGCCCCCCTTACTGCTGGGACCCACCAGCTACATCTTCGCATGCAAGGAAGTGCCTGACAGTCGGGACCCACCTGGTCGAAGCGTACATAGCATTGTCATTCTGGTCGCGAATGTGTACGTACATACTGGTGGATGTAGAGGCGCGCACGTGTCGTAGTAGAGGCGTGCACGTGTCATAATAGAGGCGCGCATGTAGCATGGACATGTACGTACAGCGGCCAGGGCGCAAGAAAGAAAATACGGCCACGTATGTGTACATACGGGCGGGGTCTCGAACGCCTACTCGCGCATATATACGTATGGCCAGGGCTCGTGTACATGGCTGGGTCGGAACGGAGAAACAGCGTCATCGTCATGTTCATGGGGAGCCAACCGGCTGGGTCGGAACGGAATGTGTCGTCGTGTTCATCGGGAGGGCTTGGATGGAACAAGCGATGGAAACGAGGCCTGACGTACCGCAGAACGGAGGAAACAGCCTTGTGTTCGACCGGCCATGTTCGAAACGGGATCCTGTTCATCGGGAAGGGTCTGGCGTACCGCAAAACGGAGGAAACGGACCTCCTACGGTCGAAACGGGGGTCCTGTTGATCGGGAGGGGTGTGGCGTACCGCAAAACGGATGAAACGGACTTGTGTTGGAGCGCTATGGTCGAAACGGGGGTCATGTTCATCGGGAGGGGTGTGGCGTACTGCAAAACGGGACTCCACGGGATACTGTTCATCTCCACCGTCGACCTCCTCTAGCCTCCACGGGGCTACTATTCATCCACCGTCGACCTCCTCTAGCCTCCACCTGCGACTGTTCATCCACAGGCTCCTGTTCATCCAGCCTCCACCGCGCGCTACTCCACCGGCTACTGTTCAACCACCCCTCTCCATGGGCTCTTGTTCAACCACCCCTCCACGGGCTACTGTTCATCCACCCCTCCACCTTCTACTGTTCATCCAGCCCTCCACGGGTTCGTCCTGTTCATCCAGCCCTCCACGGGGTCCTGTTCATCCAGCCCCAACCGGCTTGATCGATCGGGGTCCTGTTCATCCAGAGGCAACGCCACGGGTCCTGATCATCCACTCCCACCACTCACTGTTCATCCAAACCCCCCGCAACGCTCACTGTTCATCCAGAGAGGCAGCATCGATCGGCTTCAGTTAGCAGCAGTAGCGAAGGAATCGATCGCTCGGGTTCAGTAACACGTAGCCTGCAGTGCAATCGCTCGGGTTCTGTTAGATCCCAACGCCTCGCTCGGGTTCAGTTAGAGCCAACTCCTCGCACACACACGCGTACGTGTACGAGAGAAACGTGCATCGCTCGGCCCCCGACCACCCACCATAACCGGGAACTCCCCGAAATTTTCCTCGCCCTCACTTCTACCACGGTTTTTTCCGTCATGGATGGCCCAAAGAATGTCATGCAGCTGCGTCTCCGGCCCGCCCAGGATGAAAAGCCCATTTGCTGTCATGATTTTTTGTCATAGAAGTAGGATCCCACCACATCTATGATGATACCGGGTTTTGTCACAATTATCGTCATAGAAGTGTCATATGTATGACAAAGAAATTTGTTTGGCCCAAAATGTCACGGATGTGTCTTTTTTTGTAGTGTATGTTGCCGCCGCAAGTTGTTGTGCTCAATTGCTATGGGTGAGGCAAACTTTAAAGGATTACAATGTCACATGTGACAAAATGCCTCTTCTATGTGGCAAAGACAGTGCAATCAAGATTTCCCGCAACCCGGTACTTCATAGCAAGACAAAGCACATTGAGATTTGTCATCATTTCATCTGGGAGCATATCAAGCATGGGGATATTGATATTATCTATGTCAACACTCAAGAGCAACTAGCGGATGTTTTCACGAAGCTCTTGGATGAAGCAAGATTTTGTGAGTTAAGGAATGAGCTAAATATCATTGATTCGAGCAATGTGGCTTGAAGCTAGGCACACCCCTCCACATTCTCCATAGTGCCTTGCTCTTGGTGTAGGCATGGACATAGGGAGAGTGTTATTCTCTCAATTAACTCTCCCCCCCCCCATTATGCATAAATTGATCATGTATTTCACATTCGCCATGTTTGATGGTACTTGTGCTTCAAAGATGAGTGTTGGTCATGGACCCAAGGTCAAAATCTTCACGGTGCCATACCAATTGGCTCAAACATAGGTGACTTCGGTCACCACCCTCTCCTTAAGAGGTGTGTCACTTTGTGATTTGAGGTGTTCTTTCTTTGCCTTGGCTTTCGGTTGTTGCATGACTCCAAGTGTGCTCTCTTTTTCTTTGGCTTTTGACCTTGGAGTATTCCTTTCCATTTGATGTGTTTTATGGTATCCAACCTAAGCCTTCCCTTGCCTCAACCTCTCATACATTGCATAGGCCCATTGCTCACTTTGTTCTTATGTCGTTTTCTGGTTGCAGGTGGTACTACCATTGGTAGGCATGGTACTACCGCTCTGGCGGTACTACCATGCAGGCCAGCGGTACTGCTGCTGATGCAGTATGTTGACCCCCTTGTCAATGCACTGAGGCGGAACTACCGCTTGGGGGAACGGTACTACCGTTGGGCCCCGCGGTACTACCTCTTCGAGGACTCGCGTGGGGGTTAAATCCTGGGCACGAGGAGTTCCAACTCCCCCATACCCATTCACTTCTCCTCTCCCCAAGTTCTCTCTCTCTCTCTCAGGCGACCCGAAACTACTCCGAAGACCAGCTCTGGCTGTCCGAATCCGTGTCGTCTTCTCTGTTTCTATCTAGTGGGATCGATCCCCACCTTCTCCTCTTGCCATTGATAACGGTATTGCCCTCGTTTTCCTCTTCTATGGTTCTATTTTTTGAATCTTGGTTCTAGGGCAATGCATGTGGTATACGTAGATTTTTGGCTAAATCTAGGCATGAGTAGGATATGAGATGACTGCTAGATAGGAGTATAGTAGTGTTTGCCAAGTTTCTGCAAATCAACATCACCGGTACTACCGGATCCACTCCGCGGAAGTTTTCCCATCGGTTGAGCGGTACTACCGCTTGCTCATGGACGGTACTACCACTTGCAGCAGTACTACTACTCGTGTTCAGCAGTACTACCGCTTTTCCTTCGGTAGTACTACCGTGGCTGGGCATAGTACTACCGCTGTGATCTGGATTTTCAAAAAAATCACACTTTCTTCTATTCTCATTTTATATCCTTTGGCTTATGCAATGGCATTTCACCTGCTTTTCCCTCGGTCTATGTTGTTGGGTTCCAAGTGATGGTAGCTCTCGTCCTCATCAGGCTCGCTGCAAGAATCCAGATCATCAGGGTGGTTCCAAGCACTTCCGTACTACAAATGGCACTCTTGCTAGTTCTAGAGGTCCTCCCAGGCGAAATGTCAATACAACAACAAGCAAGCCAAAAGAGAAGGAGAAGTATACCCCTCTTGATGAGATGTCTGCAAAGGAGTTTGAGGTGTTTCGCATTCGCAATCCATATCACCGCGCTTAGGATGCAACTTTTGTTGGGAGCCCCTTCTGGAACAAGGAGCAGTCATTGATCTATCTAGACATTCTGAAGGCCAAGAAAAATGTTCATCAACGTCAAGTCTATTGATGTCACTTGTATGGAGAAGGATCTGTCCTACTTTGGTGAGGCCCTAGCTCTTTGTCATCAATGGGGACTACAAAAAGGACTATGATCCCGAGCTTGTGGCTCAATTTTATGCCACGGTCCACTTTCACGCCAATGTGGAGAGATCTATGTCTTGGATGACCGGTGGGTTCAGGTTCAGGGTTGATTGGAAGGAGTTCATGGATAGCTTGGGTGTTGCTGATGAGGGAGAAGAAAATCCAGTAGGTCTTCGGCCTCACAAGCAAGGTCCTCCCACTCATGAGTCCAAGCTTATCCTATACTCTAGAATCGTTAAGACACTCAAGGGGCTACTCACACAAAGCTCATTGCCTTTCTTGGCATCATGCATTGTATCTTCCGCAACACTCTTTTTCCTCGCATTGTGAACTTGGATATGGTGGACTCTTATCTGGTGGATCTTCTGTTGATGTGCATCAAGGAGCAAGGCAAGTAGTCTACTTTGGACATTTCCCACATCATGTTGCGTGAGCTTAGGTCTACCGTTCTTGATCGGAAGGTGCCCATCTATGGCCCTTATATTTTCAAGAGGATTGAGGTAAAGTGGGTTGCTGAGTATCCAGGAGAGGCACTTCCTACTGAGAGCATGGTCTCTCATCTAGTTCTGAACTTGCGTGTAAAGCCCCGGATCCAATGCGCCAGGTGTCTGCCTGTTATTCGCCGTTGTTGCCATGTCATTTGCTTGCGTGTTGCATTTTATCATGTCATCATGTGCATTGCATTGCATATGTGTTCGTCTCATGCATCTGAGCCTTTTCCCCGTTGTCCGTTTTGCAATCCGGCGCTCCTATGCCCTCCGGCGTTCGCCTTTTCGTCTCCTGTTGTGAGTGGGTATTAAACTTTCTCGGAATGGCCCGAGGTTTGCCAAGCGGCCTTGGTATAGCACCGGTAGACCGCGTGTCAAGTTTCGTGCCATTTGGAGTTCGTTTGGTACTCCAACGGTTAACCGGGTAACCGTAAAAGCCTCCTTCTCCTTGCAGCCCAACACCCCTTCTAAACTGGCCCAAAACCCATCTAACTCCCCTCCATGCTCTCGGTCGTTCGATCACGATCGTGTGGCCGAAAACCGCTCCTCATTTGGACTCTCCTAGCTCCCTCTACCTATAAAACTAGCCCCTCCCCCGAAATTTGCGGATGATTTCGCAGATGAAACCCTAAAAATCGTCCTCCGCCGCACCGGACACGTCCGCACCGCGCCGGACACGTCCGAGCCCGCCGCCCCGGCCAATCCTGCCTCGCCACGTGGCGCTCCGCCACCGTCCGCCGTCGCCGGCCCGCAGGCCCAGCGCCGGCCCCCACGGCCCGTCGCCCCGCTCGCCGCCGCGCCCCGCGGGCCCGAGCGCCCCGCCACCGCCGCTCGGGTCCCCGCGGCCGTTCGCCGCCTCCGCCGCCCGGCGCCGCCGCGCCCGCCGCCGCCCGGCGCACTGCCGCCCGTCCCGTCTCCTCGCCACCCTGCCGACGCGCCGCTCTCGCCGGCCTCGCCTCCCGAGCGTCGCCGCCTCGCCTCTCGAGCGCCCCGCCCCCGAGCTCCTCCGTCGCCCTTCGCCGGCTCTCGGCCGCGGCCG
>NC_041385.1:716173418-716199642 GCF_002162155.2 Triticum dicoccoides
CGCCGGAGGCCGCAGCCCCGGCCCCGTCGTCCGGGTCCGGCGCCCCTCCGCCGCGCCGCCCGATCCCCTCCACCGCCGTCCCCGTGCTCCCCCGCGCCGGATCCGGCGAGATCCGGCCGGAGGAGGTCGCCCCGGGACCTTCCTCTCCATCTCCGGCAAAGCTCCGGCCAGATCCGCCCTGCCTCGAAGTCCGTGCCCGAGGTTGACTTCCCCCTTCCCCTCTGAAAACTGCTAAGTCCCCGAATCTGCAGTAATTTTCATGCCATGTTCATCATGCCGTATCTCTGCACCCGTAGCTCTGTTTCATGTGTGTAATATGTCAAATTGTTTGCCTCGACGAGTACATCATTTCATTCCATTGCATCATGTTCATTTGAGGTCATATAGATGCCTAAATCATTGTTGTAAGAGTGCTTCATGATGTTTTCTGCTGTCTGTTAACAGAACGAGCTCTTTTGTCATTTTTGCCATGATTGATGTGTGCATCCTATGAGGTTGATGTCTTCATATGTTTTGATCTATGCCATGTCTTCTTTATAGAGGTGCTTACCATGTATTTTTGTGATCAATGTGGTGACTAGCACAAGCATGCAAACTAGGCATCGTGATGTTGCTGATTTTAGTCCATGTTCTGCTGTTATTTTGATGCCATGTAAACATGATGCTACAGAGAGATCCATGCATATTTTGAGATACTTCAGTAAGGATGTTTTGAACATGTGGTTATTGTATATCCATTCATGCCCTTGGTTGCAATTATGGAGTAGTCTAGCATGTCATTTTCGTGCTCTACTTTTGCTTCAAAATGTTTCCTGGCAGATTGTTTACGTGTTATTCAATTTAGCCAAGGATGCTATAGTTGATCCTTGCATGATATGGACTTGTTCTTAACTTGGTTTGTTTCACAAACATGCCTTCTTGATGATGCTATGCTTATCTTGTCATGCAATGCCTTGTGGTGAGTGAATCGAGCTTGTTGAGTAGGGTACATGTTGTTACTGTTTTGCTAGGCTGAATCTGTTATTTCGTGATGCTATGTGAACATGTTGCTACTAATCATTCTATGCATAATCTGGAGATGCTCTATAAATATGTCTTGAACTACATGTCATGCCCTATTCATCCATGCCCCTGGTAGCATTTATAGCTTGTTTTAGCTTGTTCATATCTTGCTCTAAAGTTGCTTCATAATGTTGCTGTCAGCCTGTTAACATTAAGTTCACTTGTTCCTATGTGTTTTGCTAGTGTTCCATGTACCCTGTGACCTTTCTCTTGCCATGCTTAGCTTCACAAACATGTCTTCTTACTGTGGGTTGCCTTGCCATGCCATGTATTGCTCTATAGAGAGTTGCACAAGCTCATCTACATGACTTCATAATTCTGTTTCTGCCATGTATGAATCTGTAATATAACTTGCTATGTTTACGTGGGTGTCATCATATTTTCTGATCCTTTTTGTCTTATGGTCAGTAAGGGTCTTTTGATCTATGCATTTAGTAGATTCATGCCATGCCTTTGTTTGCTATTATAAGTTCCTGTAACATGTTGTTTGATAGCTCTAAACATTGCATCGTGATGTTATTTTCTGCAAAGTCTGAAAGTGTTATAACTTGCAATCTTACCATGTGCGTTTGAGCATGTTCTAGTGATTTCTGGAGATAGCTCAGTGTTCATGTTTTGTTGTTCTTTACCTGTACATCATGCCCATGTATTTTGTTTTCATGCTGGGATGTTGTAGCATGTTGTTTTGATGCTTGCAATATGCCTAGTTGCTGTTTTGGACAGCTTGTCCTTTAATCTTGTATAGTGTGCATGTGTTGAACCGTTGCTCCGTTTTGAGTGTGCTCTATATGAAACTTGCTTAGAATTGCATGTAGCTTCATATTATCATGTTGCATCCTTTTTTTGAGGTGTTTGCTTGATGTTTGGGTGCATTTTGCATCAATGCCATGTTTAACTTGTTTTGTTCATATCTTCTAGGTCGTACCTCCGAACTAAATGAACTTTATATGTAACTTGACTAGAATCTCGTGTAGATCATCTTTGTGCATCTTAACTTGTTGTTTAACAACTTGAACATAAGTTTTATTCAGATCTGGACCAACTTCGAAATTTGCATATGAGGACTTACCGGAATTGTTATATGTTGTTCCCGGACTCATTTAAACTTGCCTTGATGTGTTGCTCTTGTTTGCATCATCTCTTGCCATGAGTAGCTTCATGTAGCTTTGTCATGCATCATGCTTGGTTGAGCATCATGTCTTGTTCATGTGTGGTATGTTTACCATGTTGTGTGCTTCTTTTGATAGTTCCTATTTCGTTGCGATCGTGAGGATTCGTTCGTCTACGCTTGGTTCGGCTTCCTCCGTTCATCTTCTTCATGAACTCGTTATTCTTCCTTGCGGGATTTCAGGCAAGATGACCGCTACCCTGGATCTCACTACTATCATTGCTATGCTAGTTGCTTCGTTCTATTGCTATGCTGCGTTACCCATCTTTTGCTCATCAAGCCATCCCAAATTGCCATGAACCTCTAACCTTTGACACCTTTCCTATGCAAACCATTGATTGGCTATGTTACTGCTTTTGCTCAGCCCCTCTTATAGCGTTGCTAGTTGCAGGTGAAGTTGAAGATTTCTCCATGGTGAACAGGATTTTGGTTGGGATATCACAATATCTCTTATATTATTAATACATCTATATACTTGGTAAAGGGTGGAAGACTTGGCCTTTTTGCCTAGTGTTTTGTTCCACTCTTGCCGCCCTAGTTTCCGTCATACTGGTGTTATGTTCCCGGAGTTTTGCGTTCCTTACGCGGTCGGGTGATTTATGGGACCCCCTTGACAGTTCGCTTTGAATAAAACTCCTCCAGCAAGGCCCAACCTTGGTTTTGCCATTTGCCTCACCACCACCTATCCTTTCCCTTGGGTCAGCCAACCCGAGGGTCATCTTTATTTCAGCCCCCCCCCCCCGGGCCAGTGCTTGTCTAAGTGTTTGTCCAAACTGAGCTGCCTGCGGGGCCACCTCGGGGCAACTTGAGGGCTGGTTTTACTCGTAGCTAGTCTCATCCGGTGTTGCCCTGAGAACGAGATGTGTGCAGCTCCTATCGGGATTGTCGGCGCATCGGGCGGCTTTGCTGGTCTTGTTTTACCATTGTCAAAATGTCTTGTAAACCGGGATTCCGAGTCTGATCGGGTCTTCCTGGGAGAAGGTCTATTCCCTCGTTGATCGCGAGAGCTTGTCATGGGCTAAGTTGGGACACCCCTGCAGGGTATAATCTTTCGAAAGCCGTGCCTGCGGTTATAGGCAGATGGGAATTTGTTAATGTCCGGTTGTAGATAACTTGACACCAGATCCGAATTAAAACGCATCAACCGTGTGTGTAGCCGTGATGGTCTCTTTTCGGCGGAGTCCGGGAAGTGAACACGGTTTCTGGGTTATGCCTGACGTAAGTAGGAGTTCAGGATCACTTCTTGATCATTACTAGTTGACGACCGTTCCGCTTGTTCTCTTCTCGCTCTTATTTGCGTATGTTAGCCACCATATATGCTTAGTCGCTGCTGCAGCCTCACCACTTTACCCCTTCCTTTCCTATTAAGCTTTGCTAGTCTTGATACCCATCGTAATGGGATTGCTGAGTCCTCGTGGCTCACAGATTACTATAACAACAGTTGCAGGTACAGATTATGCGATGATCATGACGCGAGAGCGATGCTTGCTTGCGTTGAGTTCTTCTTCTGCTTCTTCGATCAGGGGATAGGTTCCAGGTCGGCAGCCTGGGCTAGCAGGGTGGATGTTGTTTGAGTTTCTGTTTGTGTTTCATCCGTAGTCGGATGATGCTCTTATGTATTGTGATGTTGTATTCATGTGGCATTGTATGCCTTATGTATGTATCCCCATCTATTATGTAATGTTGATGTAATGATATCCACCTTGCAAAAGCGTTTCAATATGCGGGTCTATCCTTGGTGGGATCTTCGAGTTCCTTTTGGATAGGGTCGCATATTGGGCGTGACATTGCGCCTGAACGATAACTGGGGGACTGCGCCTGCTGGCCCTGTAGAGGAGATTTCTCCCACTGACTAAGATGATGATGAGGAGCCTGATTACGAGTATGTTCCCTCACCAGAGAAGGTGCCATCTTGGGCATCCAAACTTAAGTCAAAGATGAAGAAGCTTTTCTCATGGAAGCTCAGGGTCAGTATAAGGCTCATGTGGCTGAGAAGGCCGCTCGCACTCGCCATAAGAACATGATGCGAGCTCTTGGTCAGGAGATCCGGAGTGGATCTGAGGAGAAGGTCACTGATGAGGAGGACAGATCTCGCAACATTGCAAGTGTAAGATTCTGAGACAGAGCATCGGCATGCAACTATAGAGTCTGCGAGGCACGAGGAGTCTGAGGGGCATGAGGAGTCTAAGGAGCAAGAGGACTCCGATGAGCTCGAGAAGCCCCGGTGATCTGGAGATCTACTATCACCTTAGTTGTGTCTAGTGCTCTTTTCCCTTTTGGTGTCTCGATGCCAATGGGGGAGAGAGTTTAGGGATTTGTCGAGTCACGAGTGTGTCTTCTTTGTTGTTGGTTTCATTCTCTCATGAACTCTTTATCGTCGTTTGGTTTGCTTTTCATTCGAGTGTGGAACTTATCATATGGTGTGAGACATATGCTACCTTATCCTATCGTATATTTATGTCTACATATTAGATTGTGAGATGTTATCTATCTTATGCCCTATCTTTATGCTCACATACTAATCACTTGCATCCATGCTTTATCCTCTCATATTATTGTTGCAAATTTTGCTAGTCTATAAAATATAGGGGGAGTGTTGATCATAGTGTGTGGGCTTTGCATTCCAAAGGCATACCCATATAGTGCACACACCTAGGGGGGGCCCGTCTATATTTTATAGATGTTGGGTTTGCAGGTTATCTTATCTCTTTTGTGCAAATCCTGTATTCTCATCAATCCATCAAAAGGGGGAGATTGTTAGGCATATTTCTCCCTTAGTGGTTTAGTGGTTTCAGATACATCTACCTTATGGCACAAGACTATTCAAACCCCTCTGGAGATTTATAAAGACGGTGTTCTCTTGCATTTCTTTTGTGGTGAACTTGAGTCGTAGGAACATCGTACTATTAAGAGGGGGTCCGCTTCGGAAAGGTTTGGGTGAAATCTTCATGTACAGTTTCCTTGCACCCTATTTCCTTTCCCGGCAGTTGAGCTTGCTCATCCTTATGTTTGGATCTTGGCATAATAGGCTAAGCGGTGGTACCGGTTCTCACAACGGTAGCACCACTCCAGTGGTACTGCCGCTATGTAGTACGGTCCCTACTTCCACCTATTTCGTGGGTTCTGTAAATGAGCGATAGTTCGCCACGGTAGTATCGTTCCTACGGTACTACGGGGCTAAATGTTTCTCTACTACCGCGGATTTACAAGGCTTCGACGAGCTAAGTGGAAGTACCGCTGCTCTCCACGGTAGACTGCTTATGCGGAACTACCGCTGGAGAGTACCGCAGGGAGTACCGCTTATTTGCCTTGTTCTGTTGTGGTCTGTTCCACGAGCGGCAGTAGGGCGGTAGTTCCCAGCGGTAATACTGCCTAGGGCAGTACTACCGCCCTGCCCTCCTCTACTACCACGGGTATCGGCTGCTATTCATCTCCACGCGGTAGTACCACTGGAGGGCGCGGTAGTACCGCTTAGGCGGCACTACCGTTCCTCTAATCTGCTCAAAATGAACTAGGTAGCCGGCATTTCTGTGCCAACGGAAGTACCGCTCATCTGAGCGGTACTACCGCTTATGCTCGGGTTGTGGGAGCATAACGGTTGGATTCTTCTTCCCACTATAAAAGGGAGTCATCTTTCTTCTAGTTGACTACCTCTTCCTCCCCTAAGCTCCATTGTTGCTCACAAGCTCATTCTTGCCCGGTCTCTCTCCCTAGCCAATCAAACTTGTTGATTCTTTAGGGATTGCTTGAGAAGGCCTAGATCTACACTTCCACCCAGAGAAATTTGATTCCCCCAACTAATTCCTTGCGGAACTTGTTACTCGTGGGTGTTTGAGCACCCTAGAAGGTTGAGGTCACAGCCACATTCCATTGTGGTTAAGCTTCATGGTGTTGTTGGAATCCTCCAATTCAGTTGTGGAGAGAGCCCCATCCTTGTTTGTAAAGGTCCAGTTGCCGCCTTCAAGGGCATCAGTAGTGGAATCATGGCATCTCGCATTGTGTGAGGGCGTGAGGAGAATACGGTGGCCCTAGTGGCTTCTTGGGGAGCATTGTGCCTCCACACCACTCCAACGGAGACTTACTTCCCCTCAAAGGGAAGGAACTTCGATAACACATCCTCGTCTCCACCGACTCCAATTGTGGTTATCTCTTATCTTTACTTTGTGCAAGCTTTACTTGTTGTGTATCCTTTACTTGCTTGTGTTGCTAACATCATATAGGTTGCTCACCTAGTTGCATATCTAGACAACCTATTTGTTGCTAACCCTAATTTGTTAAGAAAAGTTAAAAATTGGTAGTTGTCTATTCACCCCCCCCCTCTAGTCAACCATATCGATCCTTTCAGAAGAGTCATGAGGGTGTAGGAGCCATAGATGGTGACCCTCGTCTAAGTGAAAAGGATGTTTAGCTAAATTGTGTCCCTCCATATTCAAGAGGCAGTATTTAGGAACGAAAGGGAAGGTTTGAAAATTCTTTGCAGTCTCATTTATCTCCTTCATGGTTGGTGCAATGACCCCAAGAGTGTTAGTATTGATATCCAAGATAACCATTTTGCAGTCTGATGCTACCCTGCTACATTGTAACATGAGGTCCTTGGCCAACGTGAGGGTTCACGGTAGGCAAGAGGCTCTAGAGTTGTTGGATCAGTCAGTCCATGAAAAACAAGAGTTGAAGAACCAACATATGATCTTGCATTATTGTGACAAACAACACTAATAGCTCTCGTCTAAATGTGCGTCCTAATAGAGGCCCGCACATTGATCTTGCAATTGCCCAAAGGTGGAGGTATCCATGTCCTCACGTGACCAAGGGCTTTCCGCGCCACTTGGGATGGGTGTACCGGTAGTGCAATCTCAAGGTTAGAAAGGTACTCCCTCTGTAAAGAAATATAAGAGTTCTTATATTACTTTCCAGTGTGAGTACCTGTTTATAAATGTGTGGGTTGACACCAAACTTTGGTGTTCTCTTTCATGGATCAACGAAACTAGTAAAAGGAGGCATTTTCAGATGCAATTTAGCTATATGTAAGTTGCATGAATATCTAATTTGGGCCAGTCAATTTTTTTGGTCCGTTGATTTGTGCCTCAAGATTTATGCTCTTTGTTTTTTTCTGTTGTGGCTAATATGGTGTTTTGGGCCCAAATTTTGACCTACCACTATTTTGGATCAGTCGATTTCTTCTTGGGCTGAAGCCCATTTCGGGTTGCCTATTGTGCTTCACTTTTTCTGTTTGTATGCATTTTTGCTTTCTTTTTTTTGTTTTAGTCGCTTTTATGGGTATTATTAGGATGTTGGGGTAAAATGTATACATGGAAATACTATATAAAATGTTATAAATTATAGTATTATACTATAGTGTGAAAATTGCACCGCTATATGTGTATTTCTTTCATATTTAAAACATGTGAAGTTGTGTGCAAGTTTTTTTAATTCTCGTTCTTCTTAAAGGGTAATACCAATGCAAGTAATTCAGTCTACGTCTTTTATTATTTTACTTTATGTTTCATTTTCTTTCTTCTTTATGGGTAATATCATTGCCACTAGTTCATTCCTTCTTAGGGAACCTATTTTTTTCTGAAATCCTATCATTATATGCTTATGCTTGCATATGCTAAAAAAGACCAATTTATGTGTAAATTGTGTGCAAATTTGGTCATTACTTGCTTAATATATTTTAAGTTTCTTTCTTCTTACAGGGTGATACCAATGCCATTGATTAATTCTACCACTTTAGTTTTATAGTATTTCCTTTATTTTTCTTCTTCTTTATGGGTAATATCATTGCCACTAATTCATTCCTTCTTAGGGAACTTCTTTTTTTCTTCCGAAATCCCACTATTATATGCTTATTCTTGCACTTTATAAAAAGTGTATATTTTTTTGTGTAAATTGTGTGCAAACTTTGTCATTATGTGTTTAATGTTTTTTTCATTTTATTTCTTCTTAAAGGGTAATACTAATGCCACCAGTGCCACCAGTTCATTCCTCCATAGAAAACTTCATTATTATGATTTTGTTTTAGTTTTTGTTTCATCTTATTTCTTCTTAATGGGTAATAACAATGTCACTAGTTCATTGTGAGAAAATGTTATTATTTGTTTGTTTTCATTTCATTTTATTTCTTCTTAAAGAGTAATACCAAAGGCACTAGTTCATTCTTTCTTAAAAAACTTCATTATTTTATTTTGTTCTACTTTTGTTTCATTTATTTTTTTCATTAATGGTAATATCAATACCACTAATTCATCCCTTTGTGAAAAATAACTATTGTAGGCTTCTTTTCGCATATTATAAAAACATAATTTCAAATTTAGCACAAATTTGCAATTATTTGTTTTAATGATTTCATTTTGTTTCCTCTTCAAGGCTAATACCAATGTCATTAATTTATTCTTCCCTAGAAAACTTCAATATTTTTACTTTGTTTTAGTTTTAATTTCATTTTCATTTTATTTTTGTTTAACTATAATACAAATGCAACTAATTCATTCTTTCTTAGGAATTTTCATTTTTGTGAAATTTCACTATCACATGTTTATTCTTGAACATTTTGAAATAATCATAATTTATGTGTGAATTGTGTGAAAAAATTGGCATTATTTGTTTTAATATCTTTTCCATTTTTTCAAGGGTAATACCAATACCACTAATTCATTTTTTCTTAGAAAATTTAATTATTTTAATTTATTTGTATTTTCTATTTTGTTTTATTTCTTTTTTTAAGGGTAATATCAATGCACTATTTTTTGCCTTCTTAGGAAATTACTTTTATTTTGTGAAATCCCACTATTATATGCTTATCATTGCATATTATGAAAAGGCCAATTTTTGTGTGAATTGTATGCAAAATTTATCATTATTTGATTTTCATTTTCTTTTTTCTTAAAGGGTAGTACCAATGCCACTAATTGATTATTTGTTAGAAAACTTTATTTTTATTTTAGCCTCGATTGAATAGGGATGTCCATGATTGCCGCTTGAAACCTTAGGAGAATTGGATTACGTTGCGTATGTATGACTACCACCATGAGAATAAGATTAGATAACTACAGTTTCATCTAAAAAAAGAGATACGGTACATACGTCCAGACACAAGAAGAAAGAAATGCATGCATGCGTGTGAGAGCATCTCTAGCGGACCCGTATAAGTGGTCAAACCTGTAAAAAATTTGCGTTTTACATTTTGGGCGAAAAAAGTATCCAGAACAGAAACCGTAAAAGTAGTCCAACCCGTAAAAATTTTAAGCGCCACCGCAAATGCACTCCCGAAACCCTTATCTTTGGAGGTTGGAGGGCCGAATATAGGGGGCCCCGTATACCGATCAAACATCGTCGGAGCAAACACGCCGCCGCGGAGTTTGCCGGAATCTGCCCTAAACTCGCTGGAATTCATCACGGCACATCAAAAAAGGCCGCTAGACGCCGCAATCGATCGCCGCCGGTTCGAATTGGACGAGCTGGACATCGTCATGGCCTCCCATGACCTCAGCCTGGCCGCCGGAATCCTCCCGACGTGGCAAGCAAAGGGGCACGGCTCGCCTGACAATAGAGCAAGGCACGGACGACGGAGGCGACGGGGCGTGGCCGGCAAGGTTGGGCGCGGACGACGGAGGCGACGGGGCGTGGCCGGCGAGGCTGGGCGTGACCGGCGCGGTGATGGGGCGTGACCGGCAGGGACGGGGCGCGATCGATGGGCGATGGGGCGCGGCAGACGGGCGACGTGGCATGGTCTGTGGCCGACGGGGTTGGGCGCGGCCGGCTGGAGGAAGGGGCGGCAACGGCCGGACTTGAGGAAGGAGCTCTTTATTCTAGATTTACAGTTTGTTTTACAGTATCTGTTCGGCCGCGCTAGTTTTCGACCCGCAAACGTGATTTTCGTGAAACTGTAAACGCATTTTGCGGGTCAAGTTTTTGCAGGGTTTAGCTGGGTGAAAGTGAGCAGGTAGTAGATAGGTACGCTCGAGTAGGAAGCTGGATGCATGTTCCCGCAAAGGAAAAAGAGGATGCTGGATGCATGCAGATACCGGAGTAAATCGACTGACCTAAAAACGAAAATCAGTTTACTTGCACCTAACCGTCCCTTCCAGATGCATATGCCTCTGGGCCAGTTGTCTAGCAGTAATAGTCTTTTTTACCGCCCGGCCGTTTGCCAGCTGATGTCAAAGATGACATCATTCGCATGTTTAGCCGTATTCATGCGCGCATCCGGCCATCCCGGCAGGGGAGTGACGAGACAAATGACGGATTTGTTCGTCAGCTACTACGTGTAGCGTACGCGCGTGGACGGAGATCACCGAAGCGCTGGTTTGATCACTGGTGAGGCTACGTGCGCGCGCTCCTCTTTATATACCTGCGCACGCACAGGGCGAGGACGGCATCCCTAAAATTCGGATATTGCTCCCGTGTCCCGGCCGTTTTTCTTTCAGAAGACATGGCTGCTCCTGGCGCTGCTGCGGAGGTGCAGGTGGAGGTGGAGGTGAGAGGTGGGGCGCTGGAGAGGGGCACCGGCGGCGGTGGCGGCAGGAGGAAGCCGCAGGGGTGGAAGTGCATGCCCTTCATCTTAGGTACGCTTCACAAGTTCACTTCTACTACTAGATTTCATTTCCATATCTCTCGATCTGGTCTGGTTTGTTTTTTTCATTTCTACCTGCTTTGCGTGCGTGCGTGCGTTTTATCTGGATCAAAGTTACAAGACTGTCAAATTTACAACTTAACATACATTTATGAGCGTAAAATAGGTCAGTTTTGCTTGGGTTGAACCGTTGAAGGGACAGCAGGGGCTTTAGTCAGGTTTTTACTTTCAGGTGCGTCTACCCTTGTATCACAAGTGGTCTGCCGGAAGTTAAGACTCAAGAGTACAACAACAAAAGTCAGGTTAAACACATGAAAAGTACTCCCTTTGTCCCATAATATAGGACGTTTTGCAAGCTAACATAGCTTGTGAAAACTTCTTATATTATGGGATGGAGGGAGTAGCTCCGTACGGCACGTTGATATTGTTCTTCACATGAGTAGACTCAAAATAAACCTATTTTTATACTCTACAAAGAAATGGGTCGATGGTTATGCGTTAATCCTCCGTTCCTAAATATTTGTCATTTTAGAGATTTCAAATGGCCATCACATATGGATGTACATAGACATATTTTAGAGTGTAGATTTACTTATGCTCCGTATGTAGTCACTTGTTGAAATCTTTAGAAAGACAAATATTTAGGAACGGAGGGAGTACTACCATAGTAATTGTACTTGTCAGTGTCAGACTAGGGATTATTCTGTTTGGTTAGCTATTGTAAGTAGGCTTGCTTGTACGTGAGCTTCATATGGACTCGGGTCTTGCTAGCTTTGATAGTTCGTGTAGACTTAGGTACTTAGCAGCAGGTCGTGGCTTCGTATATACTACAGGCTAATGCACGTTTCACCGCATTATTCTTCATTCATAAGATTAACCCTTTTGTTCTTCAATTGGCTATTACTCCCTCCGTCCCACAATTCTTGTCTTAAATTTGTTTAGATACGAATGTATCTAATACTAAAACATGACTTGATACATCCGTATCTAGACAAATCTAAGACAAGAATTTTGGGACGGACGGAGTATTATCTGTTGTTTCGTTTTGGATCGTAGTCTACATTAGCTTGTGTTTTTTTCCCGCAAATAAAAGGGTTTTAATTATGCCCTAGCAGTTTTTTTCCATATATCTTGTAGGGTTGTTGATGCAAACTGTATACGTTCTGGGGAGAGTGGAGATGTTAGATGCGTGGTTGGAGTCCTTACGCCCATTTCGGCTTCGCTGTGGTTGTGGGACCTAGAGTTCTTATTTCACATTGAAACCGTGTAAATGTTGTAACAATGCTCACATGGGCCGGGCCATGAAGCTTTGGCTCGCTCGGCTCGAACTCCCTGCTCCACTTGCTAGCTTCAGGTTTTTTTTTCGCTCATTCCATTGCTAGGTCAGAAAACCAGGCTACATATTTTTTATTTAAAAAATTCATTAAATCAAAAGAAGTTCACATTTTTTAAAAAATGGATTTTAAAATGTGTTTTGAACTAAAAAACATGAATTTAAAAAATATAATGGATGTCAAATAATGTTGGCGAATTTGAGAAAGATCCACAGATTTAAAAAATCACATACTTTAAAAATATTCATGAACTTTAAAATTATTCATAAATTGTAAAAAAAAATTGAATTCCAAAAAATGTTCTTAGTTTCTTAAATGTTCAAGACTTTACTAAATACTCATGAATTAACATGTGAAAAAAATAAAACGAAACAATAAACAAAAACACGAAAAAAATAACAGGAAAAAAACAAAAGAAAAATTATTAAAACATGTGAAGAACACAAAAAGAAAGAAAAAATAAAAATAATCAGGCAATACCTTCTCAAACTGACCGCCCCACCGATACACACCCTTACACGTGGGGTTCATAGCATTCCCATGGCCCCTTATGCACCATATTGCTTCAAATCTAGGAAGCTTAGAGCATCTCCAGCCGTTCGGCCCTCCAGGGGCTTGAAATAGCGCCCCCTGGGGGCCAACCGACGATAAAATGCGCGTAGGGGCGGTCAGTTTCCCAACCGCCGCCTCAAGGTCGCCCCAGACGCTATTTTAAAAAAATCAAATTCGGCCAAACACGACAGAAATTTGGAGGAAATTTAGGCATTTCATTGATATTTGTCAAATTAAAAACATAATTAAAAACAAACTAAAAACAACAACAACAACAACAACTACTACTACTACTACTACTACTACGCGGCCGCCCGCTGCACCGCCTTGAGCCTTCTACATGCTGAGGAGCCTGTAAAAGTTGGTATAGTCATCGCCATCGTCGCCGCCACCATCCTGCACAACGCCTCCGTCCTTGATGCACCCTTGACCCGCGTCGCTGACGCGTGGGGGGTTGGACAGCCCGGGCGCCTCGTCGTCACTGTTGTCGAGGATGACGATGTCGCCCTCGTCGTGGCCGCGGCGCCGGGTGGCGATCTCCTCGAGGGCGCAGCGCTGGCGCTCCATCTCCTGCCGGAGGTAGTCGTCCAGCGCCCATTTCAGGCCGGTCTCCTTGTCGGCGGCCATGGCCTCATGTTCCTTCTTCATGGGGAGGAGCGCCGGCTCGGTCTTCGGCTTGACGAGGCGGGAGGAGGAGACCGAAGGAGAAGGGACGCCACCCTCCGCGCGTATGCCGCCTTAGCGGCGTCTCTCGCGGCTCCAGCTTGGCGGGGAGGAGCGCCGACGACCCGAAGGATAGAGGGCCCGACGAGGATGAGGACGCCGTCTCCATGCGCCTCGGCTTCCAGGAACTGTCGCGGCGGCGAGAGAAGGAGGGGGCATCTGGTACGCCAACTGTGGCGCGTTGCTGGCCTCGATGTGCTCAGGGACGTCGTCGAGCGTGCGCCCGAGAATGCCCCACCATTGGTGCCGCCCCTCGGAGTTGAGGCGGCCGCGGGGTTCAATGCCGTTCGTGGCGGCAAGCTGGTCGGCGTGGCGGCAGTCAAAGTATGTCGTCCATAGCGTGTGGCTGTCGGGGGCGTACCTCGGCTGGTTCCGCGTGCTCTTCGACAGCGACAATCTGATGCGCGTGATCTCGGCGCGCCGGTTAGCACGAGAGGGCGGCGGTGGCACGGGGACTCCGCCGGCTCTCAGCCTCCACGAGCCCGGCACTTGCATGTCCAGCGGTGCTGTGTAGTCTGCCTCGTAGAGGAGGCGGGCCTCGTCGTCGTGCAGGTGGCGGCGGCCGAAACCGTTGGACGCCTCTCATTTGCCGGGGTAGCGCTCGGCCATGGTTGTCGGAGGGGAGAGAGGGGAGTGGGGGCGTCGGTGGCGAGAGGGCAAGAGGGGCGTCGCCGGCGAGAGGGGCGTCACCGGCGAGAGGAGAAGGGGTTGTGGCGAGGGAGTGTGTGGTCACCGGCGAGGGAGGGCGGCTTTTATAGCGACAGGTGGGCGGCGAGTGGGCGGCAGCCATGTGTACGCGTGGCGGGAGGGGGCAGGACGCGCGTCGCACGCCTTCACTGCGCCGCCCATGAGGAATCAATGGAAGGCTGACCAGCGACAGCCTTCGCATTGATTCCCCACGGGAAAAAGAGGCGATGAGGACGACAAACATACCTAGTCACTGACTCGGCGGGTCCACCAAGATTTCGCGCCAAAAATGTTTCCCCAGGTGCCCTCGGGGCCCCCTAGCGCGCCGGGTTCGGCCTGGATCCGTCGGCGCCAAATTCGGACCTAACCGTTGAAAAGTGGGCTTCTAGAGGCGCGGCTGGGCCATTTTTTCACGCCGACGATAAAAAGGGGCCTATTGGGAGGCGAGTGGAGATGCTCTTAGTATCTTATAATAGATATACACGTGAGGTTACTTGAGTTTTGTACGGTGAGTTGAGACATTGAGAATAAAAGAACAAAGGGCATGATACCAGCCCTTTGCAAAAGTTTTGTGCATGTGTATTTGTCTACTTTAATGTGATTGATCTTGAGGGCGACATCTACATAAATGAGTGTCTGACATTTTGTTCCTATGCAGCAATCGCTACATTTGAGAATGTCGGGTCACTTGGGGTGGTAGCAAATTTGACGATCTATCTTGTGAAGCGCTTCAATTTTGGGCAGCTCACAGCTACAAACACTACCAGCATTTTCTTCGGCACGCTGAACTTCGCACCGTTGCTAGGTGCCTTCATCTCCGACGCCTATTTGGGAAGGTTCAGAACCCTTGCCTACGGGTCCTTCTTTAGCCTCCTGGTATGTCTGTGCCACGGTCAAAGCTTGTTTATCAGTTCTGTTTCACCTTCTTGTATTAGCAAAAAGGAATATAATTTTTTTTATTGGGATAACTGGCCTCCCGTTGATTTCCATTAAAGAAACCACTAGATGTTTTACAAAACGGTCAAAATACAAAAGAGTAGAAAAAATCAGCCACCAAGGAACTATGTGCATGTGTTTGGGCATCCACCAAACACCCCTAGAGCTACCTTAAAAGATTTATGTAAAACATCGCCGGCCTCCTAGCCAGCCAGCTAGCCAGCAAAATCTTGCAGCAAGCCACTAGCAATAGAAAAACTCCAAAAAGCACAAATACACAAAACTTAATCATGTGGAAACAATACTAAAAGATAGCATCCGCCCTTCAATTCTCCTAGCCACTTGTGCCCATAAATGCCTTCACACCTACTCCTCCCAGATCACGTCTTTGATCATTTGGACACCTTCTTTGAATAATTGTCTGCCTTGTCCCTTTTGAACAAACGCCCAAAAGGAAATGAAATTGCATAAGTAGAACACTCACCAGCAAGATCATTAAGAAATTTATTGCTAAAACAAGCATTTTTTCTAGTTTTCCAAATTGCCTAGCACATTGCAAGAGCCCCCACTAAGAATCAAGCTTCTTTGTTCTTTAGGAAAAGATGTATCCAATCCACAAATAAATTCCTAATAGATATGACACTCCAATAGGAGTTCTCTTAATCTTTAAGATGATCCTTTTTAGTAGTAGCCAAAGGTAAATTATGATCTTCAAGGGTATTTCCAACTTCCAAAATTATTTGTAGTGTACCATCCCATTTCCTCTGAACTGCAGATAAAGGGATCTCAGAGTGAATTTTCGTAAATCTAGTTTCCAAACCACTATATCCTCCCTGGCATTCAGAGCGACCTTGTGAAATTTTCCCAATTCCCCCAGCATAGTCATTCTGAACTTATTCTCTTTTGAGAAGGTAACATTGTATAGTTTTGGAAATTTGAGGTACAAAGGTCCTCCTTTTATCCATTAATCTTCCCAAAAGAGTGTTCTTGCACTATTAACAACCAATCTTCTTGTGTTTGTTGGAAGATGTGATTAACCCCAATTGCTAAAAACATGGCCCACATAAGCTTTATCTCCATATGAGACAAAGTATGCCTCCGCAAATATTTTCTGTACGAGCATGTTGCCATCTTCTTGTCGTCGTCTCTAGTTTCTAGATCCACTTGGATAACAAGTTATCATTGATTATTTTTAAATCTAGAATACCAAATCCTCCACATTCCTTAGGCGAGCTGATAGAAGGCCAGTCGACAAGATGATATTTCTTTAGCACTTTAGTTTCTTATTGTATCATTATAGCTCTATGATGGTCCCATATCTTCTCTAGTACTTTTCGAACTTCCAACAAGGTGGGCATATATAGAAGAATGTTTCTTAGACAAGCATTAATCAAGTACCCATGTCACCAATAGAAAGAATTCCCTTTTTCCAATTACGCATTTTTTCTCAATAGTTTCTTCAACATGGATCCATTAATAATTGTTGAATCTTTTGTTATCAACTGGCATGCACAAGTATTGAAAATGTAGCTTCCCCACATTGCAAATGATGATATCACTATAGGCATATTTTTTATTTGTAACATCTCCCAGGCAATAAATCTCACTTTTGTGAAAAAAAAATTAAGCCATGAGACTTGTTCAAATATGCACAAGATGAACTTTAAGTTCTCCGCACTCTCAAAATCATCATCTGGAAGAATTGGCATTTTCAGCATATTGTAAAATAGCTAACCCATTATCCCCCATATAAGGAACAAGTTCTCAAGTCAACCATTTCATCTACTCTTGTTGTGAGCATTACCTGTCCATCAACAATGATATCAAACAACTAACGTGGCAATGGACCTCCCTAGCTATCTCATTCCTGTGTAAGCTGGGGGTAGGGCCCAATCGTATCATTTACTTTAATTGTCACCCTACCACCACCTACAAGTTTCATCATCTAGTAACACCATTTATGACCAAAACCTTTAGCTTACATTAATTGATATAGAAAAGGCCATTTGACCTTGTCATATTTCTTTTTAAAAGTAAATTATCAGCAGAATCCCACTTTGTTTCTACCTACAGACTTCATGAAGCACAACAACACCTTATACTACGTAACTACCACTCAAGAAGCATGTTTGGGAATCAAAAATCACTTTCTGAATTATCAAACCCGACCTTTTTGCTACAACTTTTGAGAATATTTTATAACTCACATTAGAGAAAAACATATGGGTCTGAAATTACTAATCGTAGGATCATTAGGCCTTTAGGTATCAAAGAATGACACCATGATTGAATCTTTCCACATCCAATTTGAAGCAAACGCGAGATTAGTCATCATTGTCAAAATAAGTCTAACAAATGGATGGAATAACCAAAGTTGTTGATTGATTAATATGACAAATGGCATGTCCATAGAACATGAGTCAATGATGAACAATTTATCTGCTTATTACCAAAACAAAACTTGATGCATTAGCACATGAAATTTATTTACTTGGTTAGTTGTTCTAAGCAATTACTATCACAAACTAATTTTTTTTTGAACAACTATACTAAATTTCCTACATGATATTCGCAAATCACATTAACTAATATGTTTTCATTTCCCATAGTCTAATACACGAATTTATTTTGTGCTACAACAGGGAATGCTAGGATTAACTTTGTCTGCATCAGTTCCAGCTTTCAAACTTGCAGACTGCAATCAAACAATTCAATTAGGTGAACATTGCAATAGTCCATCAACACTCCAGCTGAGTGTGCTATACCTATCTTTAGCATTTCTAATCATTGGCGGTGGAGCAATCCGACCATGCAGCTTGCCCTTTGGAGTAGACCAATTCGACATGACTGACAAAAATAGTCAAAAAGGCCTAAATAGCTATTATAACTGGTACTATGGCACAACTACCATTGGCTTGGTGTTTTCTATGACTATTCTCGTCTACATTCAGGCTACCATCAGCTGGCCAATAGGATTTGGCATACCAGCATTCTTCATGTTGTTGTCAATTATCATTTTATTTATGGGTACTAGACTTTATGTCCATGTACCACCAGAGGGAAGCATCTTCACTGGAATTGCCCAAGTTTTACTAGCATCATTTAAAAAGAGAAGAGTCAAGCATCTAAACTCGGACAATATAAGTCAGCAAGAGTTGTTGCTATTCAACCCTCCCACGAGGGGCCATCGTATTTTCAGATTGCCACTTACTTCCCAGTTCAGGTAAACTAAACAAGTAACCACAGTGTTTATCAATAAAAAGTAGACACGGTGGAAGTATCGCAACACATCCACAAAAATAACATTTGATACCATCCCATTCCAAAATTCCCAGGTTTTTACAAAGGAAAAAATGAATAATCAAATTTTGTTGTTAATTTTTCTCAATAACTTATTACCAACATCTAACAAGTTCGAGGACCTGTACAACTAGGGGTTAGAATAATACAATGTATATCCTTTTGAGGGACTATATCCTACCTTAGTATAGTGTCTTGTACGCCTTGACAACATCATTAAACAACTATTTACCAAGTCGCTTGCGAGAGTGTTTATATATGCTTAACATCCATGTAGAGTGCTCGCTCCCTAAAAAATATACAAGATCGTTCAGATCACTAGTCATCTAAGCAATCATATTTGTTTACAAACGGAGTACTTGCTAAAAGCATGTAGAATTCAATATTGGTAAAAGTAAGCCATATTGTTGCAAGTAAAGTGAGCAAAAAATTGCATTCTTATAATATAAATAACGTGTTAGGCATACAAAACAAAATATTAATAATTTGAAATAATTATATGCTAGATGCTAATGTATACCCACCATTTATTGTCATTTGTTCTCAGGTTTCTTAACAAAGGTGCGGTTTTAAGGGATGGTGATATAAATGATGATGGTTCCGCAAGAAATTCGTGGGAGCTTTGCAGTATCCAACAGATAGAAGAGGTTAAATGTTTGATAAGAATTGTTCCTATTTGTATATCTGGCATCGTATGCTTCGTCGCGTTGGTTCAACAATACACCTCTACAAGCTTTCAAGCATTAACAATGGACTGTCACCTTGGAACACATTTCGAAATCCCTCCAGGCTCTGTTATATCCATATCCTTTATCGCCCTAACTGCATTCCTGCCAATTTATGACCAAATATTGGTACCTATAGCTAGAAGATTCACCGGAGTGGAAAGTGGAATTACACTTCTTCAGAGACAGGGTATAGGATTGGTGATTTCTCCCATATCAATGGTGGTAGCAGGGCTTGTTGAACACAAAAGGAGAAACTCGGCATTGTCTAATGGAGGAAAATCACCTATGTCAGTCTTTTGGCTCGCCCCCCAACTGATTTTAATGGGTATTGCTGATGCCTTCAATGCAGTTGGTCAATTCGAATTCTATAATAAGCAGTTTCCAGAGCAGATGCTAACCCTAGCAGGATCCCTCTTTTATGTTACTTTGGCTGGAGCAGGCTATTTGAGTACTGCTATGACAAACATAACAAAAAAAGTGACTACCAGAGATGGCCACAATAGCTGGATCGCAGACGATATTAATCTCGGCAATCTTGACTATTACTTTTATTTAATTGCCCTTATGGGAGTACTGAACCTTTTCTACTTTCTCATATGCTCCCACTACTATCAATACAAATCCATTTCACACTATGCTGAGGAACCCATCAAAATACATACCAAGGAAGAGGTAGAAGCAGAGATGGATCCTAGTAGAGATGCACCTAGCAAGTAAATATTGTACGGGATATTTGTCCCGCACACAGTATATACTTTGGAAAAGTTTCATCAGGTCTTCATGTTTTACTACATGGCATATGACATTATTATCTTTTGAATGTGATGAAGAACAAGTGTGCCTTCTTTTAGTCAGGATGTATGACTGTTACCCAAGGAGTATCAACAAAGAGCTAAAATGTCTTCTGTATTTCAATTTGATGTAGTGCGAGTGTTTGGAACATAGTGAACCCAACAATTTTTTACAAATTTTTCTTTGTTCAATAATAACTTAATATTGGTGGAGCTTAATTAAGTCTGTTATTTATCTGCAACAACACATAACATACTTGCTAGTACATCTTCATGTATGGTTGTTCTCGGAAAGAAAGAAAGAAAAACTTATGTATGGCTTGTTACTTCTTTTGAAAATAGTATATGTTTGAAACAGTTGCTGAAGTTTCACCCTATATGCCCTAGGGATTAAACTCCCCTGCAAATTATAATAAAAGGCTTTTATAACTTGCTAGTTTACTTCACTGGAGGCATGGTACGCACATAGTTGATTGGTTTCATCTAATTGTTTTAGGCCCTAGTCCGATCCAAAAATGATATTTATGTAGTGTAAACATTTTTTTTTGAACTAATGCTATATACCTAAATAGTCGATCATCACTACTAGTTTTAGCTTGATATGCACACATGCCACATTATCAAAGGCCCATCACTACATGTATGGAGAAAGTTTTTCATGATTAGTTGGTCCCCACTACTTATATTTATCTCAATATGCACACATTCCACCTCACCACACATGTCACTAGAATACATAATACTACTACCTATATTCTATAAATATACTTCAATTATACAATAATCAAATACAATATATAATATGTATTTTAGTTTTAGTTCATATATTATTAATGTAAATATTGCATATGACCAAATCTCATTGAGATATATTGCAACCGATTTTGTAGCAACACGTGGAATATATTACAGTGTAATCATGTTGAGAGTCTTTTGGAGAAATCCTATCCATCGCTTAATGCGTTAAATTGCCCCCATAAAGCTTGGTGTGCCAGTGCATCAAGTGTCCCGCATGGCTCCTCTAGCTACCCAGAACTTTTGTTCGGAAAGGAAGTTTACGTAGGATATGTAACAAACTTACGTGAGTCTAGCAACAGATGAAAGAAATACCATACTCCCCTAACCCAATAACCATAAGTCCATACTCCAATAGGTCTAGTATTTTATTTCAACACATGACATTTCATCTGGTTCTCACTCACCTCCTTCCCACCTCGTCGATTATGCCTCAATGTTCACACAATGACAACATGTTTGAATGTTGTCAATCCTAAAACATCTCTCTCTCGGCATATGGTGATAAATCTGCATTTTTTCTATGAGATTTAGCGCGACATGCTTGCGTGGTTATATATGTTCTTCTCGTTTCTCATCCTGGTTTTGCCGAGGTGTCTATTTTCAATCCGGATCGGCACTGGTATGAAACAAAGAAGGATCATGCACTATTGATGAAGGTTGCACTCTAAATAGCATTTTTTTTAAATGGTTAATAGGTAAAATAACAACATATTCATATTAATTATACATATTTTTCTAATCAAATTATACATACAACATGTTCAATTTAAAGTTAGGATTTAGAAGATATGAATATTAAAAAAAACATTTGATAGTATTACGGTTTAATTAACCCAAATATCAAGGGGATTTCTGCAAACATGAAAATCTGACTTAAAAGTGGCGTGGGGTTGATTAACAGAAATACCATGGAATTTTCTGAAAAAGCCAAAATCAGACTTCAAAGTGGTTGACTACCAGAAACATGAGGGAGTTTTATGCAAAATAGTGTGACGGACCAAGAATACCTATTTCGCTTATTAGTAGGTAATAGATTATTGGGAAAAATGTAGTTGTCCCCACAACATATATCACCGCAAACAGAACTAAGAACTAGTTGGGCTTCATTCTAAAAGAAAAAACCTAGATGAGCTTATTTTTGACAATCCTCTCTTCTCACGGCTGAACCAGACCGTGTTTTGTACCGCGACGACTATTTCTCGCTTTATGCGAGAGTCCCTCCTGACTCGCTGAAGATCTTTCCACAACGATGAAGTTATCGGGCCAGCCCAATTTTGCTTTTTTCCATTCGCGAACGCTTGTTGCGCTTTGTTCGCTCATTCGATAGACTGGTTTTCGATCGAATTCCTTAGCTACCTGAGCTTCCTTTGCTGGTTTTGCTATCTTTTTCAAAAAAAAATCTTGTTTTATCATTAGTTCTCCGGTTTTTCTTTTTTTTTTAAAAAAATCTTCATTTATTCCCGTTTTTTTCTTTTCTTTGTTTTCACCAGTTTTCTTTCGCTTCTTCTTGCAAAAAACACAGCAAAAAAGTGCACATAAGAGAACTCGAACTCGCGCCGCAATAATGTAGGAATTGGTTAGCGAACCACTACGCTAGTGATTGACAACAATGCAAACTATTTAAGAACCATCGTAGCCATGCTATTTATTAATTATTACACAGTAGCACTTAGATTTTTTTTAAATTGTAAATTTGATTTTTTATGAAAAAACTCCATAAATTTTTTAAAAATGTTCTCAAATTTTCAAAAAGTTCGAGAATTCGAAAAAAAGTTCATTAATTTTTTTAAAAGTTCATCGAATTTGAAAAAAAATCGTCGTATCACCGAATCTGAATAAGGTTCATCGAATTTGAAAAAATGTTCATCGAATTTGAAAAGAAAAGTTCATCATCTTTTAATAAAAAGTTCATCAAATTTGAAAAAAAAAAACATAAATTTTCAGAAAATAATCGGTGCATTTAACAATAAAGGAAGAACAAGAAAAAATAAATAAAAATGCGTGGAAACTGAATAGTGGAATAAAAATGTGCGGAAACTGAACATTGGACTGGGAAAACCGAGTATGATAATAAGGGCATGTACAGTGGTTGATAAGACTATATTATCTTAAACCTTGCATGCAATTTAGTGATGACAATAAAAATATGTCTACAATGAATTATCACTTAGCATAATAAAAATATCTCTTAGCCTTATCTACAATAACTAGTTATTCTTAAATATATAGTCAGATATATTGTGCTAAGAGATCATCTCTTAAATAAAAGAAGATAAGCCTTTTTTATGAATTTTTTCTCCTCCACCTCATCATTTATCTATATTTGTGACAGCTCCTAAGGTATTATATTGTACATGTGGTAAATGGTAGACAAAAGCAAGAATGTACGAAGTCGTCTAGCCTAGTATTTAGTGTTGTTGTCTTGGAACATTCGGGTTTGGATCCTATCGCCCGCATCTTTTCTGGAGTGGTTTAAACAAAAGAAGAAGAAAAGTATATGAGCCGACCCAGCTTGAACGGTTTTAGGCACCTGTTTGCAAAATGCACATGAAATTTCATAGGGGCACCTGTTTTGTATAGGTAGCTATTTTTTAGGAGCAACTAACAAAGGAGTACTCCTTCTGTTGCCCGTAAAGGTCAGTTGGGGCGGCTGAGAGCGCAAGTGTCGCCGCCACATGTCGCGCTCTAGGCGCTCTCTTCGATTTTTATTTTTATTTTATTTTTTTGCACGTGTTTTTGGCTTTTTAGATAGTTTCTTTTCTGGGGTTTTTTGTCTTCCCCCGTTTTTTTTGCGTGGAAAACATGTTTTATAAATTTTTTTCCCTTCTTTCGAGAGAGGCACGAATTTGCTTCCGAGAGAGGCATAATCGTGCCGCTCGAAAACGGAAAAAAACGCATTTTTTTCCTTCTGCGAGAGGTACAGTCGTGTCTCTCGGAAACGAAAAAAAACATGTTTTTTTCTTTCTGCGAGAGGCACAGATTTGTTTCCGCGAGGTGCATAGTCATGCCTCTTAGAAACAGAAAAAATATGCATTTCCTTTTTTTTCCTTCTGCGAGAGACACAGATTAGCTTCCAGATTTGCTTCTGCCCGAGGCACAGATTTGCTTCCGCGAGAGGCATAGTCGTGCCTCTCGTAAACGAAAAAAAATGACTTTTCTTCCTTCCACGAGAGGTACACATTTACCTCTCGTGGAGGCACGGATTTGCTTCTACTCCGCAAGGAAAAAAGAACACGCTCCCTGTTTGGTTTTTCTTGTCTGGTTTTTTTTGTGATTTTTTTGGTCAAAACCTCTCAACACGAGATCTAGTTTTGAAGATCTTGATGCGAATAATCCGATGGTAAAACTATTTGAGATTTGGACCCACGGTTTAAAGGTAAAACGTTTTGAATAAACGGACATACGAGAAAAAGAAAAACTCGCAGGTTGCGACAAATGACGCACATGCAGCCACCACTTATCGGAACCTACCTAGGTGGGAGTGACCTTTGTGTAGAGTGCTTCTTAATTAGTAATTTGGAGTTTTTTAGGCAATGTACAACATTTTTTTCCCTGCAAAAAAGTACAACATTTTTTTAAATTGGCAGGCATTATTTTTAGATGGACGCTGATAACGGTCACACGTGTGATGGGAGCAACACCCGCCCACACGCCCTATAACACACAGATTGCGCCACATGCATGTGGGAATCTTTTTGGATTTCCAGTTTTTAAAATGTTTTATCTTTTAAATGAAAAATCCGATTGAAGATCTATTTTCACCATTAAATCCATCGCGACGAGATCTTTAAAACTAGACCTCATGTCAAAATGATTCGACGGCTTTTTTTTTGGTTAAAAGTTGTCATGTCTATTGCACATGAATTGCCATGGTGTTTATACTGAAGTTGCCATGATATGTTTCAGATATTTTTTTCTACCTTTAAAAGTAAATTTTGACATATTATAAAACGGGGAATTAAGAAACTAGACTTACCATGAAACACAAACTAAAATTGCCATGATACATGCACTTAAAATTGCCATGGTTCATACAAAAAATAATTTCCATGATCAAAGTACTGGAATTGCCATGGTCAAAATACTAAAATTGCCATGATCTATATCTAAAATTGACACATGGCAACTTTAGGGTAAACACTATGACAACTACAGTGTAAACATCATGACAACTTTTGTGCAAAAAAAATCGTTGAAATATATCAACATAGGATCTAGTTTTGAAGATCTCATCGAGACGGATTTAATGGTGAAAATAGATTTTTAATTGGATTTTTTAATTATGAGATAAAATATTTTTAAGACAAAAACCAAAAAGATTCCCGCTGATTTCATTTGTTTTGACGTGTCAAAATGAATGATAATGAAGGTGTTTGGCCCATATTGCTTTGTGCCACATGTGTGGCGTTATTATTTGGGTTTTAAATTGACCTCCCCCTAAAGAATTAATATACTAGATTATTATCTGTCGAATTTCGGACATTTAGTAATTTCTTCATCATGGAAATGCATTCTACTGATTATCGTATGCAACCGTCTGTATGTCGAGTCTGACTGCTTGGAGGTGGCGGCCGGTGAGGCCATGAGAGCGATTAGTTGCTTGATTTCTCCTTTGCAAAAAGGAATAAAAAAGGAGAAGCTTGATTTGAATAATGAAATATTGCATTTGTATGGATGGGATCGGGTAGAAACCGGAACCAAGTTCCCTCAGAAAACTATCAAAGCACACGGCATATCGAGGTGCTCGTTCTCCATGACCAGGACCTGACATCGAACATTTTGGCTTGATCACAATGTCTTAGAGACCGGAGACCATTTCCATACGTACCTTGCCCGTGTAGTCTGCTTTCTTTTTGTTAGGGAATTAAAATTCTATGCTCATGAGTAAATACTCTCTCTGTTCACTTTTGTTAGCCGCAAAGCAAAATCTAGTAGACGCTCACTCGGTCGCGGCCAGAAAGCGGGTTTTCCTTTACCCCCGTGTCCGCCGAGACACCAGTCACAAGGTTTGCTCCTCGTCGCGGACATTTAGGACATTTAGTAATTTCTTCATCATGGAAATGCATTCTACTGATTATCGTATGCAACCGTCTGTATGTCGAGTCTGACTGCTTGGAGGTGGCGGCCGGTGAGGCCATGAGAGCGATTAGTTGCTTGATTTCTCCTTTGCAAAAAGGAATAAAAAAGGAGAAGCTTGATTTGAATAATGAAATCTTGCATTTGTATGGATGGGATCGGGTAGAAACCGGAACCAAGTTCCCTCAGAAAACTATCAAAGCACACGGCATATCGAGGTGCTCGTTCTCCATGACCAGGACCTGACATCGAACATTTTGGCTTGATCACAATGTCTTAGAGACCGGAGACCATTTCCATACGTACCTTGCCCGTGTAGTCTGCTTTCTTTTTGTTAGGGAATTAAAATTCTATGCTCATGAGTAAATACTCCCTCTGTTCACTTTTGTTAGCCGCAAAGCAAAATCTAGTAGACGCTCACTCAGTCGCGGCCAGAAAGCGGGTTTTCCTTTACCCCCGTGCCCGCCGAGACACCAGTCACAAGGTTCGCTCCTCGT
>NC_041385.1:716200092-716279683 GCF_002162155.2 Triticum dicoccoides
ACACACTATTACACTTAGAGACGCTGTCATAGAATTTGTTGGGATCTTATCTGAAAGACTGAAACTGAACTATTGAGTATAAGATTATTAGGAAGTATAGAATAAACTAGGATTTGGTCCTGCCTTGTCTTGTACTTCAAATTAGTCTTTGTACTCCTATATATATGCCCACAAGGCTCAAGTAATACAAGAACTATTCCACCAAATCTCTCTCTCCCTTCTAACATGATATCTATCGCAAGTCGATCATAAACCCTAGCCGCCGCCGCTTCCGCAACTACGCGCCGCCCCCGGGGCGGTCGACCTCCATGACTGCCGCCGGGGGCCGCGCCGCCCGTATCTAGGGTTCGTCCGCCGGCCGTGTTGGCCGGCTGCCCTAGAGAGTCTTTTATCCTGATCCTTTGATCCGGGATTTCTCTCTCTCGCCAGTCGCTTTGATCGGCGTCTACTTTTTGATTTTCTGGTCTATGTGATCCGGTTTGCGTCGCCCACCGCCGCCGTCGACCCCGTGCGCCTCTACTCCAACACCGGCGCGATTGGCCAGCTTCTTCACCGACTCGGCGGCCTCACGCGTCGTCCGCGCGTCTGCCCGTTGGTCGCCCCGACGCGGCGGCCTCGTGCGTCGTCCACGCATCGGCCTGTCGGTCGCCCCGATCCGGCGGCCTCGCGTCATGCGGCAGCCCTTCACCGCCGCCGTTCGCGCGACGGCCCGCCCGTCGATCTACGCCGGCCGTCACCGCGCCCTGCTCCGACCGGGACTCCTGCATCACCCCGACCCGGCGGCCTCGCGCCATGCGGCGGCCAATCATAGCCGCCCTACCGCCCGCCGCCGCCGACTTCATCTCGGACTCCGCCGCCACCACTCCTCCACCGAGCGGCGTCCCCGACCTCGTGCGCGATCGGCTTGATCACCCGCTCGCCGCCGCGATCAGCCTCATCTACGCCGCGCGACCGACCTAGCCCGTTAGTTACGCGCGCCTCCGCAGGTCCCGTGAAGATCGTCTCTGAGTTCAGCGCGCCCCTCCGCCGATCAAGCAACGGGTTGCCGCTGCGTCGCCCCGTCGGGCCGCAGCGCCGCCGCCCTGTGGTTCTTCTCCCGGCTGCACTGACCCGCATCACCGTTGCGTCGCCCCTTTGGGCCGTAATGCCGTGGACCGCGTGAAAGATCGAGGATGTCGCCTAGAGGGGGGGTGAATAGGCATTTTAAAATAATTACGGTTTAGGCTTAAACAAATGCGGAATAAACCTAGCGGTTAATTTGTCAAGCACAAAACCTAAAACAACTAGGCTCACCTATGTGCACCAACAACTTATGCTAAGCAATATAAGCAACTATGTGATAGCAAGATATATGACAAAGAACAATATGGCTATCACAAAGTAAAGTGCATAAGTAAAGGGCTCGGGTAAGAGATAACCGAGGCACGCGGAGACGATGATGTATCCGAAGTTCACACCCTTGCGGATGCTAATCTCCGTTTGGAGCGGTGTGGAGGCACAATGCTCCCCAAGAAACCACTAGGGCCACCGTAATCTCCTCACGCCCTCGCACAATGCAAGATGCCGTGATTCCACTAAGGGACCCTTGAGGGCGGTCACCAAACCCATATAAATGGCAACCCTTAGGGGCGGTCACCGAACACGTACACTTTGGCAACCCTTGGGGGCGGTCACCGGTACCCGTCAAATTGCTCGGGGCGATCTCCACAACCTAATTGGAGACCCCGACGCTTGCTCGGAGCTTTACACCATAATGATTGAGCTCCGAACACCACCAACCGTCTAGGGCGCCCAAGCACCCAAGATGAACAAGCTCAAGGGCACCAAGCACCCAAGAGTAATAAGCTTCTCAACTTGTAACTTCCACGTATCACGTGGAGAACTCAAACCGATGCACCAAATGCAATGGTAAGGGCACACGGAGTGCCCAAGTTCTTCTCTCCCAAATCCCACCAAAGCAACTAATGCTAGGGAGGAGAATGAGAGGAAGAACGAAAGAAGAACACGAAGAACTCCAAGATCTAGATCCAAGGGGTTCCCCTCACATAGAGGAGAAAGTGATTGGTGGAAGTGTGAATCTAGATCTCCTCTCTCTTTTCCCTCAAAAACTAGCAAGAATCCATGGAGGGATTGAGAGTTAGCAAGCTCAAAGAAGGTCAACAATGGGGGCAAAAACGAGCTCAAGAGATGGGGAACCATTGGGGAAGAAGACCCGCTTAAATAGGTCCCCACGAATCTGCCCGTTATGTGCAAAAACCTGTAGGACCGGTACAACCGGTTCATGAACCGGTACAACCGGCCAAAGCAGAGGAAAAAACAACCTGGGAAAAGCTCTAAGCGGTACAACAGCCTGGGGAGCCGGTAGTACCGGTTAAACCGGTTAAACCGGTCAACAACCGCCCAAGAACCGCTCCAAAACAGAAACTAGTAAAACAGGCAATATCAAAACAGCCACAACTTTCGCATATGAGCTCCAATTCGATGAAACCAAGTTTGTTGGAAAGCTAGCAACAAGGGCTAACACAATCTTGATAGAAATATCAATAAGAAGCAAATGAGAAAAGGCCCATAAGAAAATGGTGAGAACCCTTCCTTAGATAAGACCGGTAAAACCTCCAACACCGAAAACATCATAGAAGACGCATGCGAACTCCGTTTTCGATGAACTCAAGCTTGTCATCAAGATGACCATAAGCTCTAAGACTCACAAAGAGAACCAAACAAGAACAAAGAAACATGATGCAAGGATGCAATGGTTTGAGCTCTCTACTAACGATACGATCAAGCTACCAACTTGAGAGCCCCCCTTGATAGTACGGCAAACGATCCTATAACCCGGTCTCCCAACTACCACCACGAGACCGGTAAAATAGAAAACCTATCAAGGGCAAACCTTTGCCTTGCACATGGTCCACTTGAGCTAGATGAAGACGATCTTGACTCCCTCAAGTTGGACCACCTTTCTTGATTGCGTTGGCTCGATGAAGACTAGATGATTGCTCCCTCATAGTCCACTATGGGTGAGCGACTCTTCGGCACATATTCACAAGTCCATTGTCACCAAAAAGGACGGCAAGCTTCAAGCACTTGATCTCTTCGTGATGCATCACTTGAACTTGCACACCGCAACCTAACCCCACAAAGAAATCTCATGAAGACCATGGGTTAGCACACAAAGCGTAATGGACAATGCTTACCATACCATGGGATCACTTGATCCCTCGGTACATCTTGCGCGCTTTGTGTGTTGAATCTTTCCAACTCTCTTCATTTGGATGATGTCTTGAAGGTGGACATGAATGATCACACAATCTTATTCTTCAAGACATGCTTGTAATAAGCTCAACACTCACATGACCAATCTTTGGATAATTCCTTAATAGCACCTTGGTCAACTCCTAAACTCCTTGAAACCAACACATGGAATTCAAGAAAAGCCTATGGACAGATCCTTCAAATATAACTCAAGACAACCATTAGTCCATAGAGATTGTCATCAATTACCAAAACCAAACATGGGGGCACCGCATGTTCTTTCAATCTCCCCCATTTTGGTAATTGATGACAATCACTTTCAAGAGAGTTTATATAAGGAATTATGCATCACCATGCAATGCAATAAAAGTGTAATGAAAGAGATGCAAATGCTAAGGAACAAAACCAAAGCAAGAGGAGATAGCTCTCTAAACTTCTCCACAAAACTCTCTGAAACTTCTCCCCCATTGGCATTGATTGCCAAAATGGGCGAAAAGCTTAGAAGGCCAATATAAATTGTGGTCCTCCATAAATTGTGTATTTCTCAACAAGAGAGTGAAATGCAATACACATATCCAACTGACTATACTTGGAGGAAGACAAACTATATTGAGGCACAAAGATTGCAAAAAAAATGATATGCCACAAAGACATAACAAAAAGAGAAACAAGCAATCAAAAGATACCAATTGAAGCAAGCAATCAACGGATATCAATTGAACCAACTAGACCAATGATCCTACATGCCACAAGAATAAATACATTATGATAAGCGCAAAGGAGTGTTCTAAACAAACTAGAGAAGCTCCCCATGATTTGTGCACACATAAGAATTTTTGTATTTGAATACAAGGTGCACAAAATAGGATCATAGCTCCCCCAAAATCAATAGAAACTCACATCCAGTGCAAGTGAGCATATAGGAAACAAAGCCTAGCGCTTACAACAAGCACATGGTTGAGCAAACCTAGTGCTTACAACAAGCACATGGTTGAGCAACAAGTAAAAGAGACAACTTAAGAACAGGCTTAACCAAAATAATGTGTGTGAGTCATGGCGAAGAACTTGAGAAGACTAAAATTAGGATGAGCATTAAGCATGAACATAGTCTTGAAAGAATGAGGCACACGGTGCAAGGCCTATCATTCTCACACACAACTGGCAAATGGGTTCACAAGCTTACTAATAAGCAGAAGAGAACCTATGTTTGTGACAACCCGTGGTGAAGATAGAAAATGAAAGCCTCATCAAGAAGAGGGATACCAATTAAGATGGCAAAGGCCTCGTCAAGACAAGCATGAGGAAAAAGATCTTCACCACAAAAGAGTGCATCAAGATGCAATGAGATAAGACCCACACTCAAGACAAGATCTTTCACGGAGCCACCAAAGAAATAACAAAAGAAAGACAAGGTGGACGTGAAAGAAAGGATATCATCTAGAGATGTAATTTCTCTCAGGTGTATAAGGTTCTAGGTAGACGAAATCATGATCATATATGTCTACAAAGAAGGATGTACACCCGACATAGTTACAACACGAAGGAATAAGATATCCAAAAGGAAGTCATGCATATACCAATAAGATATTTGCTTGGAAGCATAGCACATGGCTAGATATGGTCTTATTGTATATAAATGAATTCCTACCACACAACCATCAAAGACATCACAACTAGCAACATGAGATCATTGTTGGGATGCTTTGAGAAAGGAAACAAGTATCACAAGATATGAAATGGATATCAAGCCAAGATGCAACCTACACAAGGTTGAATGCAAGAGGAGAAAGCATGAATAGATACTTGTTACCAAGATATCATTGGAAGGATGTAGTAGATACAAATTGAAGGTAGATAGTAGTTCATTGATCATCCTAGCTTGACTCCAATATGCACATGGTGACAACACTTTCCTTGTGAGTGAGCCGAGCATCCAATGCATCTCCAAATGTTCCTAGAAGAACAACACAAACTAAACAGTACCCAAACTCATCGGGACCAAATAGTTAGAAACACCAATACATAGGACAAACTCCACATAAATATGTGCATATAAATATGAAAATGAATCTCATGCACATCTCATCCAAATTGAGACTAGGTGGAGTTTCCGCTATATATTGAGTCAAAGAAAGAAAACATGCCAAATGAAATACATGAAGTAAACATGCATGCTCAAGACTTTCAAAACCCGAAACCAAAAGACTAAGAAATGCCAAGTGAAAAGGATACCAAATGGAGAAATAATCACTTGGAAGATATCATTAAAGATACATCAAGGAATGAGATATCCATTGATACACACTAAACTAAAGATGTCAAACTCCTAAAAAGAGGATGGTTCCAAACAAACCAAGCTCTCAACAAAGTTTCATGATGGCACAATGTACCAAAAAGAAATGGCTTGCCTTCCACCAAAACACACTTGATGAGGGTCACAAGATGAGCATTTTAGAGAAAATAGAATAGCTCCCTCATAAGTTGTGCATTACATAGGATTTGCATTTGAATACAAAATGCACAAGGTGGGATCATCACTTTCACTATATCTAGAAAACACTAGACAAGAACAAGAAATAAACAAGATCCACAAGTGGTAGGGAAGACAATGGGAGTTGACACAAACTTGGCAAGAGATAAGGCAAATAAAAAGCAAACGCCAACGTGAAGATGATCAATAATTTCTACCACACATAAGTGAGTACCAATTGTCAAAAGACAAGAAGTATTTGGAAATAATTCCCGTTGGTAGATAGCAAAGATATCCAACATCATCTTCACACCAAACACACGCAAATTGCAACTTGTAGAGCTAACATGCCACCTAGGAACAAGATAATCTACAATATCAATTCTAGGTGACAATATCTCAAATGTACACATTTTCTAGGCTTGTAATATGCACTTAGCATATTACTCCCCCATAATGTGATACCAATAAGAACTAAACAAGAGGCAATAAGAGGATCCAACACGAGATAATCAATGTAATTTTTAGAATTTGAATTTCTCATGAGAGATATACCACCTAGCGACTAGATAATCTTGTAATATCAATACTAGATGGTATTCCTCATGTACACACATTTATAGGATTGTGAGGTGCACAAAGCACATCACTCCCCCAAAATGGGATGTTCCATTGATCTCTCACACGAGCCAACTAGGATACAAACAGGAAGCAAAAAGGCTCAACGCACGACGCACACGTACATGATGTGCAAACCAACACACACATACTTGATTGCTCAAGATAAGCAAGTTGGAAGCGCAACATATACAAACACATGCAAGGAACAAAACCAAAACATGCAAGGGGGCAAGTAACTTTGAAGGTAAACAATTTAAGTACAAGTTACCGCAAGGAGGCACATTGGATATAAGATAGAAACTTGATAATCTAATTGACTTGGCTTGAGACAAAGAGAATGATGAAGTCCCCTTAATTCTTCATAATGTAGCCAAGTCTCCAATGCCCTCCAACAACACCTATTGATCAAGTTTGAGCTTGTTGGTCCCCAACCAAGTTGGGTTCTAAGAGGTTAGTCACAATAGGCTTGGCTACCCAAATGGTTCTTTGCTTCAAACCACTTTGAGTACCAACAAACTTGGCAACCACATTGCCAACCTTATCCTTCCCAAGAGAATAGACATCATCAATAATAATTGGGTTGGATAAGTTACCACTAGTGCATGAAGAAGCGAGGTGACCTTTCTCATGGCATAGGTAGCAACATCTACTCTTCACTTTCTTCTCACTTGATTTCTCAACTTGAGAAGCATTAACTTGAGTCTTCTTGGGAAGAGGCCTTTCTTCAACTTGAGATTGAGCATGTGATTGAACTTGTGCCCTCTTCCCTTGTTGCTTGACACTAATGGCCTTCTTCTTCAATGGACAAGATCTAACATGATGCCCTTCTACTTTGCACTTTAAGCAAACAATCTTGACCGAATTCTTGACTTGTTCTTGGCCCTTCTTTTTGTTCATGTTGGACTTCTTCTTCTTATTGGAGTTGAATCCAAGTCCACCTTTTTCATTGGAGGATTTTTGCACACTCAAGATATTGTTGAGTGTGGATTTCCCTTGATGACTCTTTTCCAAGTCTTTCTTCAAAGAAGTGACTTGGGCCTTGAGCTCTTTGATTTCCTCTACATGGTTAGTCTCAACACAAGTACTATAGGAAGTATAAGCTTCATCGTTAGAGCAACAAGGAAAGGAAAGCAATTTATCACAAGATGTACCAACATTGTGAGTAGATGAATTACAAGGACTAGCACATGGCAATATACTATTTTGACTAGAAGTAGTGCTAGTATCCACATGAGGCTCACTAGATGTTACCTTAGCAATCATGGCCTCATGAGCTATCTTTAGCACACTATGGGATACTAGAAGATCATCATGAGAGCTTGAGAGCTTTTCATGACTTTCTTCCAATTTCCCATAATTGCAAGATAGCACCTCAAGTTGAGCCCGTAGCTCAACATTCTCCTTCAAAATGGATGCTTCACAAGTAATAGAATTAGTAGCACAAGCATCATCATTAACAACAAGAGGAGAAGACAACTTGGCAAGCTCTTTTAAATAAGAAGCTTCAAGTTGAGCATGAGACTCGGTGAGTTTGATGAGCTCACCCTTGATGACCCTTGAGCCATTTTCGAGGTGCTCAAAATCCTCAAGGAGTCTAGCATGAGAACCTTCAAGCTTAGCATTTTTAGTTACAAAAACATTGGCCACCTTAAGAGCTCTATCAGTAGATTCCTTCACTCTAGACAATTCTAGAGCAAAAGTCTCCTCAAGAGATTCCTTGGTGGTTTGTTCAAGTTCAAGAGCATGACCTTCCATTTTATCAATGGTGGCCTCATGCTCCTCTAGATGAGATTCCAACTCCTCAATGTATTTCTTGCCATCAATGGCAATGGACATTATTTCCATGAAGTTGGAACGAGCAAATTTATTTTTATGAAGAGCTTTAAAAATCATTTCCCCCTTAGTTTTTAAGGAGGCAACATTATCATTCTCTTCATCATTATCCTCATCATCATTAGCATCAACATCATCATCAAGAGACATATTGGGGTACAAAGTAGGAGATACCTTTGACGCCTTAGCCATAAGGCAAAAAGCAATAGATGATGGTGTAGGATCCCTTGAGGCACCATTAAACACCACATCTTGTTCCATGGAGTGTTCGGTTTCCTCTACATTGTTAGCACAATAATTCGAGGAAATAGATGCATTTTTATCATGGCAACAAGACATAGCAAGCATATCATCATGATATTTAGTCAAGCAATTTCTACATGATATGAAAGGACTATCAACACAAGCATGTGAAACATTTGGAGTGCTCGAAGTGTTAAAGCCCAAACAGGGAGCATTGCAATAATATAGTGATGAAGGATCATCCACAATAAGCATACTATCATCATTGCAATGACCAACACTACTCACCATATCATTACCTTGTGGCAAACCACATGTAGGTGAAGTAGAAGAAGTTGAGAAGACTATATGACCGGAGGTGAAGGGAGAACAACCATCCCCACAAATCTTGGACACACCATATTTATCTTGAAGCTTTGTCCATAACTCATGAGCATCCCGGAACGGCATGAGTTGAAATATAACTACATTGCTCAAAGCATCGAAAAGCACATTAGAAGCTTGAGCATTGAGATAAGAGTTTTTCTCATCCTCTAAATATAATCTTTGGGGATCCTTTGGAGGAGAAAAACCCATATCTACAATTCGCTCTAAATTTGGGTCCATGACCCTAAAGAGGTTAAGCATGCGAATTACCCAAACATCAAAATTTGTGCCATCGAAACTAAGAGTGTCAGAGAAACCTAAACCTCTAGTCGACATCTTTACTCTCTAGGCGGTAAAGCCTAATAAAAAGAGACGAGGCTCTGATACCAATTGAAAGATCGAGGATGTCGCCTAGAGGGGGGGTGAATAGGCGTTTTAAAATAATTACGGTTTAGGCTTGAACAAATGCGGAATAAACCTAGCGGTTAATTTGTCAAGCACAAAACCTAAAACAACTAGGCTCACCTATGTGCACCAACAACTTATGCTAAGCAATATAAGCAACTATGTGATAGCAAGATATATGACAAAGAATAATATGGCTATCACAAAGTAAAGTGCATAAGTAAAGGGCTCGGGTAAGAGATAACCGAGGCACGCGGAGACGATGATGTATCCCGAAGTTCACACCCTTGCGGATGCTAATCTCCGTTTGGAGCGGTGTGGAGGCACAATGCTCCCCAAGAAGCCACTAGGGCCACCGTAATCTCCTCACGCCCTCGCACAATGCAAGATATCGTGATTCCACTAAGGGACCCTTGAGGGCGGTTACCGAACCCGTACAAATGGCAACCTTGGGGGCGGTCACCGAACCCGTACACTTTGGCAACCCTTGGGGGCGGTCACCGGTACCCGTCAAATTGCTCGGGGCGATCTCCACAACCTAATTGGAGACCCCGACGCTTGCCAGGAGCTTTACACCACAATGATTGAGCTTCGAACACCACCAACCGTCTAGGGCGCCCAAGCACCCAAGATGAACAAGCTCAAGGGCACCAAGCACCCAAGAGTAATAAGCTTCTCAACTTGTAACTTCCACGTATCACGTGGAGAACTCAAACCGATGCACCAAATGCAATGGCAAGGGCACACGGAGTGCCCAAGTCCTTCTCTCCCAAATCCCACCAAAGCAACTAATGCTAGGGAGGAGAATGAGAGGAAGAACGAAAGAAGAACACGAAGAACTCCAAGATCTAGATCCAAGGGGTTCCCCTCACATAGAGGAGAAAGTGATTGGTGGAAGTGTGGATCTAGATCTCCTCTCTCTTTTTCCCTCAAAAACTAGCAAGAATCCATGGAGGGATTGAGAGTTAGCAAGCTCAAAGAACGTCAACAATGGGGGCAAAAACGAGCTCAAGAGATGGGGAACCATTGGGGAAGAAGACCCCCTTAAATAGGTCCCCACGAATCTGCCCGTTATGTGCAGAAATCTGTAGGACCGGTACAACTGGTTCACGAAGCGGTACAACCAGCCAAAGCAGAGGAAAAACCAACCTGGGAAAAGCTCTAAGCGGTACAACAGCCTGGGGAGCCGGTAGTACCGGTTAAACCGGTCAACAACCGCCCAAGAACCGCTCCAAAACAAAAACTAGTCCGGTGGTAGAGCGGTACATGGCCGGTACAACCTCCGGACCAATTCTGGAGCGGTACAACCGCTCCAAACACCGGTTGTACCGGTCAACCGGTACAACCTCTCTACAGGGCGTTACAACATCTCTATGTAAAACAAGCAATATCAAAACAGCCACAACTTTCGCATACGAGCTCCGAATTCGATGAAACCAAGTTTGTTGGAAAGCTAGCAACAAGGGCTAACACAATCTTGATAGAAATATCAATAAGAAGCAAATGAGAAAAGGCCCATAAGAAAATGATGAGAACCCTTCCTTAGATAAGACCGGTAAAACCTCCAACACCGAAAACATCATAGAAGACGCATGCGAACTCCGTTTTCGATGAACTCAAGCTTGTCATCAAGATGACCATAAGCTCTAAGACTCACAAAGAGAACCAAACAAGAACAAAGAAACATGATGCAAGGATGCAATGGTTTGAGCTCTCTACTAACGATACGATCAAGCTACCAACTTGAGAGCCCCCCTTGATAGTACGGCAAACGATCCTATAACCCGGTCTCCCAACTACCACCACGAGACCGGTAAAATAGAAAACCTATCAAGGGCAAACCTTTGCCTTGCACATGGTCCACTTGAGCTAGATGAAGACGATCTTGACTCCCTCAAGTTGGACCACCTTTCTTGATTGCGTTGGCTCGATGAAGACTAGATGATTGCTCCCTCATAGTCCACTATGGGTGAGCGACTCTTCGGCACATATTCACAAGTCCATTGTCACCAAAAAGGACGGCAAGCTTCAAGCACTTGATCTCTTCGTGATGCATCACTTGAACTTGCACACCGCAACCTAACCCCACAAAGAAATCTCATGAAGACCATGGGTTAGCACACAAAGCGTAATGGACAATGCTTACCATACCATGGGATCACTTGATCCCTCGGTACATCTTGCGCGCTTTGTGTGTTGAATCTTTCCAACTCTCTTTATTTGGATGATGTCTTGAAGGTGGACATGAATGATCACACAATCTTATTCTTCAAGACATGCTTGTAATAAGCTCAACACTCACATGACCAATCTTTGGATAATTCCTTAATAGCATCTTGGTCAACTCCTAAACTCCTTGAAACCAACACATGGAATTCAAGAAAAGCCTATGGACAGATCCTTCAAATATAACTCAAGACAACCATTAGTCCATAGAGATTGTCATCAATTACCAAAACCAAACATGGGGGCACCGCATGTTCTTTCACCGCGGTCTACCGCCGCACCGAGGCCGTCCGCTCCAGGCCGTCCCCGTGGCTGCGCCGACCCTCGCGCCGCGGCTGCGTCGCCCCGTCGGGTCGTAGCGAGCGTGGCACGCGGTCCACGCCGCCGTCTCGAGGCCGTCCACGTGGTTGCACCACACCGCGCTCCGCCGTTGCGCTGCCCCTTCGGGCTGTAGCACCGCGGCCCGCGGTCCCTGCGACCGTCCCGAGGTCTTCCATTGTCGCCCCGACCTGCCCGCCGCCGCTGCGTCGCCCCTTCGGGCCGTAGCGCCGCGGCCCGTGGTCCACCGCCGTCCCCGCGCGTCGACTTCCTATGGCATGCGCCGCACCACCTCCTTTGGCGCGGGAACGCCATCATCCGCGCCGGTCTTTGTCACGCTGTCAGGGTTCTTCGCCTACTTCGAGCATCCTCGCCGCGCTCATAACCTAACCGCCGCTGCCGCCATCAGGCCGCCGCCGCCGCTCTTCTTCGGCCGCCGCCGCCGCTACCCCGGTAGCCGCCGCCGCCGCCCGTCCACCCTGTTCGTCTTCATCCAGCACCAGCCCGTCGCCAGCGTCACCGTCATCTACCCCGACCGCTTCATCTGCTCCGACAACCGCGGGCGACAATGGCCTCACGCCGATTGGCGCCGCAATCGTCGTCGAGTCCTTCTCTGCTGGCCTCTCTGACTTCTTCGACATGGCATACAGCTTGTGCAGGTCCCAGTCTATGCATGTCCGGTGCTGGCAACACCGCCGCGTGCCTTCGTCCACGACGTGTCCCCGGGCCTGGCAAGCCTGGCGCGGCGCTTCGTCAACTTCGTCTTCGTCCGTCTACGCATGTTCGGTGCTAGCAACACCGATGCATGCCTTCGTCCACGATGTGTACCCGGGCTTGGCAAACCCGCCGCGACGCGTCATTAGCAACATCATCTTCCTGGCGCACCCCTACTTCGACACCACTGCGCCCATGCTAACTCGGCGCCCCCTTGCGCCTGCGGCTCCACGGTGACTTCCTCGACACCGGCCACCCCGACTCGACATCGACCACGGCATTCTTCGCACGGCTACCTCGACCACGGCTCCACCACACACGCTCTCGGCTACATCGACAAACGGCACAAAGGGCTACCGCCTGCTTGAGCAACCTCGTCGGTTTTCACTCCAGTCACGACTTCTGCGCTGCGTCGACCGTTACGACTGTGGGGGGTGTCCGTCGGCATGCCTTCGGATTCTTCTCCAGTCTCACCGTCTGTGTCGCTACTGTTGTGACTGCGGGGGGATGTTGAGTATAAGATTATTAGGAAGTATAGGATAGACTAGGATTTGGTCCTGCCTTGTCTTGTACTCCAAGTTGGTCTTTGTACTTCTATATATATATGCCCACGAGGCTCAAGTAATACAAGAACTATTTCACCAAATCCCTCTCTCCCTTCTAACATGAACCATGCTGGATGAATTAGTTGTTTACACTAAATGACTTGGTTCTCTTGGCTGAAACTGAACCACATTGAATGGATGATGAAACTATCCCCTTAGTAACAGATAGTCTCTTAATGTGATGACAGTTCAAGCTTTTTGTGTACCAAGCAGTCTTATGCTCGCCTATGCCATGGTTTCTATGCTTGCAGTTGTTGTGACTCAGTATTAGTTGGTTTATTTACTTAGCTGGAAGTAAATAAAGAGTATCCTTACCTGATCACCTATGCCATGGTTAATGTGACTCATTATCAGTTACTCCCTCACTATCAGTTTACTGTGACTCATTACAGTACTAGAGTATTGTGTGTGTTGTGTCCATGTGTAAATATGTATTGGTATACATGCTCATGTGTGTGTTGTGTTCATGCACACACACATCCTTGTACAACTACTCCTAGGCCAAGAGAGAGATTATGACTACTCCTAGGCTAAGAGAGAGATTGAAATTGCGTATTCCTAAGCTAAGAGAGAGATTATGAGTACTCCTAGGCTAAGAGAGAGATTGAAGTTGAGTACTCCAAGGCTAAGAGGGAGATTGAAATTATGCATGATTTGGCACTGGCCTGGAGTAGCTCATTGATAGTGTTAAAAATTATGTTAAGTAGACACGATACTTCTATTCTTGGAGTAAATTCAGTTAAGAGCTTGGCTCCTGATCTTAATATATGCATCTCATTTTTAGTGTAAGCAAGTTTGCTGAAGTTGTTGTAGTGTCAGTGCAAGCTTGCTGGAGTGTTTTACAACTTGCTAGGAGTATATATTCTTTGTTGAAGAGAAAATATACTCCTAGCAAGCAAGTAAAGAATATACTCCTTAGATGAGTATTGTATCTATCTATCTATCTATCTATCTATCTATCTATCTATCTATCTACTGGAGTATTTATCAATAGTATATCCTAGGAGCACATATTTGTTGATTTTTATTTTCAGAATTCTATTGGACAGATTTTGAGAAACTGCCTAATCTTATTGGAAGCCTGGAAGGGAAGATTCTCTTGGACAAATTTTAAAGTGTATAAAGGTTAATCCTTTCTATTTTCTAATTCACTTTTTCTGTTTTGTTTTCTTCTTCTGTATCTTGATTCATTCACTAATAGAAATTTCCATCTTTTGCAGGATAGGATATTATATGTAAAATGTGTACTTGAGTAATTTGCCTTCGGTTCGAAGGAAGCTTCATTTTGTACAACTTTTGGTTGCAACAGACGATTTTCAAGCTGTGACTATTTTATTAGGAACAACTTTGGCTGGAACATTTAAGATATAGTATAAGTGTTTGTAACGACGGGTGAACTGTTTTTTGGTACCTTTCGGTATTTATGTATGTTAAATTGGCTTCCACATTACCAACAGTTAGTTCACTTACGCACCGTATTCCTTTCTTTCATAAGAAAAACAACACAGCCATGCACACGTGCTTCATGATGGGCTCGGCGTGCCGCCGAGCCTTCTACCTGCTAGTGGATATTAGAGGGGGTATTCGTCTATGAGGCCACATTTGGGGGTGAAAATGGGCAATCCCTATACGGCGCGTAGGTCGCTCGCTATCCACATAGCGTGTACCACCTCTCCACCGCTGGAATTTCTATGGGCTGGCCATTTTTGGGATTCACCCCCAAACCGGTTTTGGGAAGGTTCTAGATCCTTCCCTGAACCAGTTTTTTTCTGGTTTCTTTTCTTCTTTCAGTTTTTTCTTTTTTTGTTTTTTGTTTTCTTTTATGTAACTGTTTTTGTTTCTTTTTTCGTTTTTTCATTTTTATTCTTATTTTCTCAGTTTGCGGTAATCTTTTTAAAATTCATGCATTTTTCTGTTTCTTTTTTTTTGTTTTCATATAGCAAACATATTTTTCCAAATTCATGATTTTTTTTAAATTGTGAACATTTTTTTTGAAATCATGATTTTTTTTTACTTACATAATTTTTCACTTTCACTTTTCACTTTTTATGAATTTTATTTTTAAATTCGAGAACACTTTTTAGTTCATTGAATTCAAAAGATGTTCATCAATGGAAAAGAGATATGTTCAAAAATTCAAAAAATAAATATTCATCAATTAAATTTTTGTTCATCATATTTTAAAAATGTTCATCAAAATTTTATTCATCCAATTTTCAGTTTTTTTCTTTAATACAGCTTTTGTTCATCAAGTTCAAAAAATGTTCGCCAAATTCGCCAAATTCAAAATTTGTTTCATCAAATACAAAACAATGTTCGTCATTATTAGAAAATTCTCGTCAAAATAAAAAAAATGTTCATTCTTTTGAAATCATGGACATTCTTTGAATTTGTTGAACTTTCTTTTGATATGTGAGCATTTATCATTTCCTGAAATTGATTTTCTTTAATCATGAACAATTTCTTTGGTGATTTTTTTTTTGAAATCCCGGATTATTTTGAGAAAGCAAAAAAGTTAAATCAGAGAAAATGTCAATGCTTGGACCAGCATTCGGTCCACTGGCTGAGGCCTAGTACTGGTCTATTGACATGATAGCTGCTGGGCCCATATACTTCGGCCGTCAGGACAGTCTGCACATGCTTACGGGCGCGTCTGTCTATATCTCGCTCGCTGCAAAACATGAAGCAGATGATGCCCATAGCTGTTGCAATAAGTATGGTCTATTAACATAGGTAATTTCCTACCACGTGAGACATGTGGTAAGCAATCCAAACAATTCCAAAAAAAAACGAATAGGTAATTTCCTTCTTTATTTTTAAAAAATCGTTCATAAGAAAATATATATCAAGAAATATGTTTACTTCATTAATTTTGGAAAACAAAAGTAAAATGTAAATTGTGATCACATGTTTCAAAAACAATGTTCACATGTATGTTAAAAATCTTCTGTAATTTTAAAAAAAAATGTGTGTAATTGAATAAGTGTCCAATTTTATTAATAAATGTGCAATTTTATAAATGTGCCCACAAATTTTTTAAATGTTAGTACAAATTTAAGAAGTGCCCATCTATTTTTATAAACATTTAATTATAAAATTGTTCCATATTTTTTTAAAGGTTCATGTAGTTAATGAAAAGGTTCATGCATTTCAAAAAGTCTTCATATAATTGAAAAATTATGTAATATATATTTTTTTAATTTTTTAGAAAATAAAAAAATCATCCATCTTAAAAACGATTGTGTATGTGTAAAATAAATATTTACGTTTCCCCCAAAAGGAAACAGAGGAAATGGATAATTAAATAAAAAGTAAAAATAAAGAGTAGTGAAGAAAAAACAAGAAAAACATTGGAATAGAATGAAAAAACACAAACGCACTAGAACAGGGATCCTTTGAAAAATCACCCAAAACCTAGGAAGAAAACAAAAAAAAGTCTTACAAGGTCAACCCACGTGGAAACTGATTGCATGTGAGCAGTCCTCATTACTCGCAATAGGCGAGATATAGCCATTGCACATGATTACAACCATGTACGTAGTGGCGGAGCCAGAGGGTGGACAGAGGGCCTAGGATTTTTTCAATTGCTTTATATCATAGCAAAAGAAATTAAAAAAATAGTTGTAAAAGCAAATTCTTACAGTTTCACTATTGGCCCACCCTGACTCAATAAGCTGGATCCCATACTGGGTCTACTACGCTCAAAAGGTAAAAATGGTTACAACTATTCCTTTTAAATTAGTGCTAGAGTTTATTCTCCACATAAAAATTCAGTTTTGCTAGAACTCATCTAGATGAGATATAATTTGATCTCATTCACCTTTTATAGTAATTGGATATGGTGCTATAAGATGTGTGTGTGCTGACATGGGTTGTATCTGTTCTTATTTTCAAAATGAATGAGACCAAATTATATCTCACCTAAATGAGTTCTAGATACTCCCTAAAAATTAATACAAAGAACTTTAAAACATGATATGGACTACTATCCTTCGAATTGCTGACTACTGGAGACCTACAACAATAGCCGCAAGATAAGATATGTCGCCGCACAGGCGGGCTGGTGTGAGCGGTCAAATTGCTTGATTTCAAAATAGAAATCCTACATATCCGATTATCCATGGACGCGCGCATGCGATGGAGCAGGAAACCGGATCCAACGCCCCTAAGATCGAAAACAGTCCAGGCACAGGACACAGGTCCACATGAGCCACGACAAGAGCCCTTGATAGCTCGGGAAGGAAAAGATGGGTCGTCGACTCGGTCATATGATAGACCGAGGTACTGTGATGCATGTGCATCCCCAGGATGAGGTACCTGACGTCCAACATTTCGGCTCGATCGATCACAAGCATGGGCCGTGGCCATACGTACCAGCCAGCTGTACTCCGCTCACTCAGCACGTAGTACGTCGCCGTTGACGCAGTCCACCGAAGAAGAAGAAGAAAAAAACCAAGAGCTGCACCGAGCGTCGGTCCCGTATCCGCTGCCATCAAGTGCCGCCGAGGGACGGTTACCAGCCCACACAGTGACACTGAAATCACTCCACGCAAGAAGAAAACCAGAACTCCACCGTCCCCGTATACGCTGCCATCAAGTGCCGCCGAGGGAGTGAGGAAGCCGACGGTTACCAGCCCACGCACTGACACTGAAATCACTCCACGCAATTGAAAGCGAGATACTCCAACGGATGATGCGGTTTCGATCGCGAGGCGACACGTTATTACGAGGATGCGTGGTGGCCTCCTCCTCCACCTACTCATGCGCGCCGCATGAGGATATATTTTATTTATTTATTTTTGACATGATATGCTGCATATCCATGGACATATCCTAGCGACGCGAGCGACGGCACCGAAACGAATGACGAGATTGACACCGCCTAAAAAGCCGAAGCGCTCTGTGCTTGCTTCCTGGCGGGATTACGTAGGCGCAGGCAGCCCTCCTTAAATTCCGAGATACCACGTCGCTTGCCCCTGTGTCCCGCGGGCCGTTTTTCGCTTGAGAGCCGAGGCTTGGGACAGAGACATGGCTGCGGAGGTGGAGATGGGTGGAGGCGAGGCGCTGCTGGAGGAGGGCACCGGCGGCACTGGCGCAAGGCGGGGCGGCAGGAAGCCGCTGGGGTGGAGGTGCATGCCCTTCATCATAGGTATGTAGGAGTATGTGTATGCTTCACAAGTTCACTTCTACTCCATTCCCGTGTGGATCTCTCCATCTCTCAGTCTGCTTTGGTTTCTTCCACTGGCTTAAGACCTCTACCTCGCCCCGTCGTACAGTCCAGGAGCGCATCCCTACCTCCAGACGCCGAGCTAGCAAGCTCATCATGATGGCCATGAACAATTTCCACAAAAACGAAAACAAAAAGCTAATTCTGGCTTTCCCGGCAAAGGAAAAATGAGTCCAACAATTAATTCTAGTAGCTGTTTGACTCATATAGGGAAGATCAAGGATTAGATTCGCCCGTGCCGCGTTGAATGGTTGGTCATATGTTTCCATGGCATTTAGGGACAGATTGGCAAATCTCAAACATTTACGAGCTTAAAGATTGCGAGGCTTTGCTACCACAATTATCACACATTCAATGCAGTAGACAGATGTGTACCACGGTCTTATGATTAGCTGATTCGTTTGATTTATATTTTAGGATCTTTTTTATTCGCACAAAGTTATGGACCACAACGACAGAATTGTGAACTTCTACTGTAATAAAGCAGAGTCATTTTGTAATTTCCAGAACACCGCACAAACTATTTAGTCACCGTACTAGGAAAGAAATGTGACGGACACTCGAAAAGTCCATTCTGCACCCGAGCTCATATGCACCCGCATGAACAGTAAAATCGAAAAAAATTCGAAAAAAATTCAAAAAGTTCCAATTTTTTTTTGAGAGAAACATTGACAAAAGTTCTAAGTGCCTGCAAAAATTCATCATGAAATCACATTCCTGTAAGGCGTGGCAAAAAAACAAATTCAGTGCTTCAAAATGCGTTTGAAAGTAGCTTTTTTAGAGTACTATTTTTGTTTTTTTTGCCACGCCTTCTAGGAATTTGATTTCATGACGAATTTCTGCAGGCACTTAGAACTTTTGTCAATGTTTCTCTCAAAAGAAATTTGGAATTTTTTGAATTTTTTTCGATTTTACTGTTCATGCGGGAGCATATGAGCTCGGGTGCAGATTAGCCGCGTCCGACGGACACTTCCATTCTATGCAGCAACCGAGACATTTGAGAAGGTGGGGTCAGTTGGGGTGGCAGCAAATCTCACGGTCTATCTTGTCAACCGCTACAACATTGGGAAGCTCGCGGCAGCAAACATCACCAACATTTTCTACGGTACGCTCAACTTTGCGCCGTTACTAGGCGCCTTCATCTCCGACGCCTACTTGGGAAGGTTCAGAACCCTGGCCTACGGATCCTTCTTTAGCCTCCTGGTATGTCCGTGCCACGGTCAAAGTTCTTTTAGTCGTCTTGTTTCGCCTGCTTGTATTGGCAAAAGGAAATGTGAGATAAGTCGTCATTGACAAAATAAGTCTAACGAATGAACGAAATAGACAGCATTATGCTTTTAGAAAAACAGCATTATTGATTGCTTAATATGAGAAATAGCATGTGCAACGAACCACAGGCAATGGCTAACATTTTATCTGCTTATTATCGCAACAAAACTTGATGTCTCAGCAAATGGCATTTATTTACTGGGTTAGCTGTTCTAAGGATTTACTATCATGCACTATAAAAATGTGAACTATACTACAAGATCTTTGCATATGTCAGCAACTAATAGATTTTGCATTGCTCACAGTCTAATCTGCATATTTATTTGCTGTGAAAACAGGGGATGCTGGGATTGACTTTGTCTGCATCAGTTCCAGCTCTCAAACCACCAGGCTGCAGTCAGACAGCCCAATTGGGTGGTCACTGCAACAGTCCATCAACACTCCAGCTGAGCGTGCTATACATATCTCTAGCGTTTCTAACCATCGGCGGTGGAGCAATCCGACCATGCAGCTTGCCCTTTGGAGTAGACCAATTCGATATGACTGATGAAAAAAGCCGAAAGGGACTGAATAGCTATTATAACTGGTATTATGGCACAACTACTGCTGCCCTGGTGTTCTCCATGACTATTCTCATCTACATCCAGAATAGCATCAGCTGGCCAATAGGATTTGGCATTCCCACATTCTTCATGCTTATGTCAATCATCATTTTATTCATGGGCACTAGACTTTATGTCCATGTACCACCAGAAGGAAGCATCTTCACTGGAATTGCCCAAGTTTTAGTGGCATCATTTAAAAAGAGAAGACTCAAGCTTCCGCATCCTGACAATATAAATCAACAAGAGTTGCTGCTCTTCAGTCCTCCGATAGGTGGCCACCGTATTTTCAGATTGCCACTTACTTCCCAGTTCAGGTAAAATAAAGAATTAGCCACGATGGAAGTGTCACAACACAGACAAAAAATATGATTTGATAGCGTCCCATTCCCAAAAGTATCATGTTTTTTTCCAAGAAAACTATTCCAATTAGCTTGCAAAAGTGTTCTATAGGCTTAACATCCATGTAACTTGCTAAAACAAGCAGAATTTCATGTGTTGGTAAATGTAAGCCATTTTTCTGCAAGTAAAGTGAGCAAAACGTCCTGCACTCCTCGACAAAGTGAAATAAAAAGATAAAGAACATGCTAGGCAGATCAAACAAATACTAATCATTTCAAACAACTATGTGCTACTCCCTCCGTTCCTAAATACTTGTCTTTTTAGAGATTTCAACAAGTGACTGCATACGGCGCAAAATGAGTGAATCTACATTTTAAAATATGTCTACATACATCTGTATGTTGAGTCCATTTGAAATGCCTAGAAAGACAAGTATTTGGGAACGGAGGAAGTAGATGCTAATGTATATCCACCTTTTATTGTCATTTGTACTCAGGTGTCTGAACAAAGGTGCGATTGTAAGGGATGGTGATATAAATGATGACGGTTCTGCAAGAAACTCATGGGAGCTTTGCAGTATCCAGCAGATAGAAGAGGTCAAATGTTTGTTAAGAATTGTGCCTATCTGTATATCTGGCATCATATGCTTCGTCGCGTTGGCTCAACAATTCACATATATAATCTTGCAAACATTAACAATGGACTGTCACCTTGGAACACATTTTGAAATCCCTGCAGGCTCTGTCATATCCATATCCTTAATCGCCCTAACTGCATTCCTGCCGATTTATGACCGAATATTGGTACCTATAGCTAGAAGATTCACCAGAGTGGAAAGTGGAATTACACTTCTTCAGAGACAGGGTATAGGATTGGTGATTTCTCCCATTTCAATGGTGGTAGCAGGGCTTGTTGAACACAAAAGGAGAAACTCAGCATTGTCTAATGGAGGAAAATCACCTATGTCAGTCTTGTGGCTTGCCCCCCAATTGATTTTAATGGGTATTGCTGAGGCCTTCAATGCAGTTGGACAAATAGAATTCTATAATAAGCAGTTTCCAGAGCAGATGCTAACCCTAGCAGGATCCCTCTTTTTCGTTACGTTAGCTGGAGCAAACTACTTGAGTACTGCTCTGGCAAACATTACAAGGAAAGTGACTACCAGAGATGGCCACACAAGCTGGTTGACAGATGACATTAATCTTGGCAAGCTTGATTATTACTTCTATTTCATTGCCCTCATAGGAGTACTGAACTTTTTCTACTTCCTTATATGCTCACACTACTATCAATATAAATCCATGTCACTCCATGCTGAAGAGTCCATCAAAGTACACACCAAGGAAGAGGCAGAAGCAGAGGTCGACGCGAATACAGATGCACCTAAAAAATAAGTATTGGGAAGGAAATTTGTCCTGCAGAGAGTATATACTTGGAAAATTGTCAACAGACTTTCCTGTTTCGTAATATGGCACAGGACTTTATTATCTTTTTAATGTGACGAAGAACTAATGTAGCGTAGTTTAGCCAGGATGTATGACTGTTATCCAAAGAGCATCAATGAAGAGCTAAAAGGTCTATTGTATTCCAATTTGATGAAGTGTGAGTTTCTGGAACATAATGACGCCAGCGATATTTTTGTCGAACTTAATTAAGTCAGTAGTGTGTCTGCAGCAAGTACACACAGGCCGTACTTGCCAGTACAGCCTTTCGTGCATATAATATTTATTTATTTTTAAATGCATTCACATAATGTTTAGATTATTTACGGATCATTTGAGGACTGGACTAGGGCTCCCAAAACTAATGGCAACTAAGCAGTTAGATTAAACCAATCATGCCCTTGTGGACTGTGCCTCCACTAATAGGTGTTCAACATGTGAAGAAACTAACAAGTTAAATAACCTTTTCGTTATACTTTTAGGTGAAGTTCAAACATCCCCGCAAAAAAAAAAGGTGAAGTTTAAACAGTACAGACATAAGGTCATCCTTCAATGAACTGTCTCAAACAACTGTTTCCAAAAAAAAACTTAGATTTGTTTTATCTGAATTTTGGATAGAATGTTAAGGATATGCACAATAGCATATTCAAACGAGTATAGAAATCAAATCCCAGCAATATTTCTGTATATGAGTTTACAGTAGCCAAAAAAGATCATATTTTAGGGAACGGATATGACAAAAATTTACCCACCGTGGGAAGTCGTGGAACAATAACTGGACCACCACGAACTTTGTCAAGAGCAAAACTTATTCGTAATGCCCGCCCCAGCATTACCTGTCGAATTAAAAATAATCCAGGTCATTTGTTTGATCTTTCTATGAATTGAATATCTAGCAATAGCAGTTTGTAAGGCAACTCTCTTCATAAAGAACCTTTCCATCCATAGCGTCCTTGGCACACTTAGCCTCATAATTATTTGAGAACTGGACAAAACCAAAGCCTCTTGACCTTCCAGAGTTTTTGTCATACATTATTCTCACTGCAACACGAAATAGTATCCATATAACTTCACTGTATTAAGATAAGTTTAACACATGTAAAAACAGCATTAAGTATTAATTTTCTGGGATGAATAGAACAAATGATACTGAAGTTCCATTATGGCCACAAAATCTAATACCAGGCAAACAATGATACCAGGGACAAGCTTTTTCAGACGGAGGGAGTATAACTCAGTCAGCTAGTTCCACAGTATATGTACATTGACATGTTATCACTCAGAATATGCCCCTGTGTTAGGTCAATCAATAACCACATGCCACGGACAAACTTGCTCAAAACAGAAATGATGGACACTGACAGAAATCCATGCGCATGAACCAGACTACATGCATGTACAGAGTAATGTACACTTGTGGGGGGGCACTGCAGACTAGCTATCTATGACATAAAACTAATAAAGTACTCCCTCCGTCCCAAAATAAGTGTCTCAAGCTTAGTATAATTTTGCACTAAAGCCAGTACAAAGTTGAGACACTTATTTTGGGACAGAGGGAGTATATGGCTACCACTTACTATCAACACATGAGAAGTATAGGATCTGTCGGTACTGCAAGAGCAATATGCATGAATTATATCGCCTTTTAGGAAGAAAGGACGCAACTAGATTCATGAACACCCAATTCAGAAGTAATAACTCAAAATCAGCTGATACATAGGGACTGCCAAAAGAAATTGCAAGTTGTAGCAGAAATACTTGGATCCAGTTAACCTGATCAATGGACGCAGATATAAAAATATGAATTATCAAATATTTCAAGTAAATCCAACTTATGTATTTTTGAATTGTCTAGGAGCTAATTGTTTGTTCATGAATTACATAATGAAGTGCAACCAACCATCTTACTCAAAAGTAATTAGATACTACGCACAGCACACAACTGGTAGTTGCAGCTTCCTCTACCAACATATATATTACTGTGAATGTACATTGTTGTCTTGTTGATGTTGCTGCTATTCACTCTCCTTTTCTTTGGAGTTGTTGCAATCAGCATGCGTGTTTTGAGGACCAGCTCCAGAGTGATTGATACAGATGCCAATCGAGCCAACCAGAGGTTAGTAAGATTGGGACTCCAAGTTCTAACCAGATATATTCCAACCCATATGTAAGGAAAATGGGCATAAACAAAAGAAAGTAATGAAAATTTGAGGTGTGCTTAAAAACTCTTCTAAGTGGTCAGAATACCGTCTGACAAACTCCACATTCATGTGTCAAAAGGCTGAGCCGATTGTTAGTCACAAGACTTAAGACCCAATGGCCAAGGGTCCGAGGCAATCCACTATTGCACCTGAGCCTTTTGAAACCTAATGCTGATGCTCATCCATTGTCCACACTTCACAGTAGACTTAACCATTTGACAAAGTAAAATTCAAACGTTAATGCCTAAAATAGATTCCAATAGCTTGAGACTGGTGGTCCTTGTGTGGTATATATCCTTACCCTTCCCAGGGAAGTACTCTTCAGCTACCTTGTGATGGATGGCATGGCCTAAATTGAACTAAGCCCCAGAGTTTTCTTTGCGATCTGTTTTGTATAACAGGATCTGACAGATTCAGCAGCACTGAATTTCCCAAGTGATGCATAAGTGTTAGAAAGTAACAACACGTGTCCAGAATCAAATGATTCCACTGTAAGCACCTTCTCCGCAGCAACGTTAGTGAACTTCATGTCACTGTGCAAATGACCCCCTCCCATAAGGGCTTTCCAAGCATTTAGTCCCAATTTATTGTCAGTCAAGCTAGCCACTCCTGCTGCTTCGTCCAAGCGGCCAGCTCTTGCTAACATATCCACTATGCATCCAATGTGCTCCTGACATGGATTTATGCCCTTATCGTTTATCATTCTTCTAAAGATGATCAACCCATCATCCACCAGGCCAGAATGGCTGCATGCTAGCAATGTGTTCAAGTATGTTACACTGTCTCGGCCCTCGCTAGATTTCTCCATCTCATTAAAAAGTGTTATTGCTTCCTCTCCTTGGCCATTTATACCAAAGGATAATATCATAGTATTCCATGAGACAGTGTCTCGACAAATCATCTCATCAAACAATTTTTGGGCTAGAGCCACATATCCACATTTACCATAAACTGCCATAAGGGTGTTAAGAACAGGTCTGTACAAAGACAAACCTGACTTGTAGCTATACCCATGAAGCTGAACACACAGGTCAAACTTAGCAATCACATAACATGCGAGCAATAAGGTGACTAACGTTACAGAATCAATCGCAAACAAGCCTCCATGCCTCATCTTAGCAAAGAGATCCAATCCTTCTAGCAAATCTCCATTTTCTACACACGCCGCCACCATTGCAGTCCATGAGACCAAGCTCTTATCCCTTCTTCCATCAAACAACTTCCTTGCAGAGCTTAAATCCTTACATTTGGAATACATTGTGATTAATGAATTCACTACAGGAAGCTCTCTACTAAACCCACGGATTACAATCTGGTTATGAACCAACTTTCCTCTGCTTCCATCACCCATAAGTGCACAAGCTTGCACCAAACCAACCATTGATACCATGTCAGGAACTATACCGTTTGACCTCATCTTGACAAACATACATATAACTTCACCAGCATGCCCTTTCTCAAGAAGGAAACCCATCATCATCGTCCAACTAACAACATTGTTGACAGGAATCTTCCTGAAAATCTCTCTTCCAATCTCAAGACTAGCAAAACCCAAGTACATGCCCAGTATCGAGTTTGTCACTGATACATTCAAATCAAGCCCCATCTTGACCGTGTAAGCATGTGCAGTTCCACATAGTCCAGCATCACCGCAACCAGCGCAAGCTTGAGCAGTGCTTATCATAGTCACAACATTATGAATTGGCCCCAACGAACGAAGCAACCTTTTAAACACCAACACTGCCTCCTCGAACAAATCATTGTGCACTAACCCGGAGATCATCGCATTCCAGGTAACTATACCTGGATCCCTCGTTTCACCAAACAAAGCACGTGCCTTGATGGGGCAACCGCATTTCGCATATGAATCAAGCAACGCGGTTCGGACAAAAGGATTGGAGTCCAACCGAAGCTTGACAACCCACCCATGGATGCACTCGGTGAGCACGGCGTCACCCAGCCCGGCGGCGGCGAGCAATGCACCGACCAAGGTGAACGAGTTTGGGCACACTCCTGCCCTCACCATGCCGACAAACAGCCCAACGGCCTCGTCGAACGACCCGGCCCTCGCATTCCGGTAGATTGCCGCCGAGAAGGCAACCACGTCCCTAACAGGCATTCTGTCGAACAGTTCGCGAGGCTGGGCGGAACCAGGTCGTCCAGGACCTGGGAGCCGTTTCGTCGAGCACCTACCACGCGCACCATCTGAACCCGCCCAGCACCCACCACGCGAGAGGTTATATTGCTACCGACCAAATGAGGAATGGCTTTAGCTAGTATGTGGGTTGGTCTTTTACCTTCGGTGACGGTGCCGAAGGAGGAGAAGGCGTCCGTCAGCGACCGCTCGTCCGCGGACCACGAGAGCCCTGCCCATGCTCGCAAGCAAACGAGGCAAACTGAGGTGAGAGCCAGGGAATGATTGGGGAATAAGTAAAGGGGAACAGGAGGGAAGAGTGTTACCGGCGACGAAGAGCTTGTGCTTGTTGGAGGCCGGCTGTGACGGTAGGGCATGATGGGGAGGGGGCGGCTCGTGTGGTGGAGGGGCGGCCGCGGAGAGAGAGCGGCGGAGGTGATAGTGGAGAGGTGCGAGGCGCAGGCGCGAGAGCAGTTCCAGGAGCGCCATGCCGGCGGGGTCGGTGACGGGCTGACGGCTGGCCAACAGAACAGAGACGAGCACGGTGTAGAATTGGGCTGACGGGTTGACGGGTTGACGGGTTGGGCTTGTTTTTTTAGCTTGACCAGTTGGGTTTAAGAACAATGTTTTAGCCAAAACTGGCCAAACGGGCTGGGGTAGCAGGGCCGGCCCGATAGGATGCCCGCACAGCACGCCAGGGGTTGTGCATGGGCCTCAAGGATGAGCACGCGGGCCGGCACGGCACGGGCCATTTATTTATTTAATTTTAATTTAAGATTTTGTTTAATATATATGGCCGAAAAATAGCCCAATAACAACCTAGCAGGCCGCCAGCCTAACAGGCCTGGCATGCTGCGAGTCGGTCCGCATAGCTTCTGGGTCGTACCTAGGCTGGAGGGGGCAACACGTGGGCCGGCACGGCACGCCCAGGCTAATAATCGTGCCATGGCTGGCCAGGCCGTGTTAGGCACGATTACGATGGGTTGGGCCATCCTGTACCGGGCCGGCCCAATTACAATGGGCTGGGCCATGCTGTGCCGGGCCGGCCTGTTTGGCCAGCTCTGGTTTTAGCATCACCATCATGATTTCGTAGTACTTCTTAATGCTCTTTTTCGATTTTAATTTTCATGGGTTTTCTCTACATTGATTTTAGTGGTTTTAATTTTGTTAAAAAAATGTATGATAAGCGTATTTTTTGCTCGCCGCGAACCGTAGGTTTGGTTTAAAATTTGCGTATTGTTTATTCATGGGTTGCATGAAAAATAAATCTCAAACACTTTTATAAAACATGTATGTTAACATCAATCATTACCACCATTGTCGTGGAATTGTCACGGCAGTGTCCTAAGGAACGGACTTCGTCATGGAGCCATCGCAACTAGGAAGCTTGAAGGGGTTAATCGAGACAAGAGACACGAGGTTTATACTGGTTCGCCCCCTTACGGTGAAGGTAAAAGCCTACGATCCAGTTTTGAGTGGGATTGATTATGTCTCAATCACCAGGGAGCAAATCGCTTGACCTAGCTCTCGAGTTGTTGTTACTTGCCCTAAACCGCCGCCGGGTCGTCCCTTTATATACAGAGGTCGACGCCCATCGGCTCTACAGAGTCCCGGCCGACTTATAAACAGTAACCGGCTCGGTCTCTTAATCTTTCTTGCCTTACAATATAAGTCACACTTATACGGCAGTTTATCACTACGGGCTTTAAGTTGCCTCTGGGCCTTGGGCCCTTACTAAGCCGCCGTCTTCAACCTTGAGCGTTGGGCTTCAAGAATGCTTATAGGTATAACCCGACCCCTCCTGACGGGTCATATCTAATAGTTATATCCCCAACATTAGGCCCCAGATTGATTTGAACTGGTTCATGTCAATCTTTGACACTTAAGAAAAAATCTTCTGCTCCTTGCTTATGAAATTTTCTGTAACCCGCCATGACGTCATCCTTCAAACTTGTGGTAACCCGCCATGACGTCACCTATCATAAATGCATGTTTTGTCCGATACATCTCAATGGATCTCTGTCTTAATGACCATCCGAAAATCGAGGCGCCTTTGTAGCTGGATAACTATGTTTTTTCAGCCTCCTCGTTTTTCGCGCCCACTTAACAGATTTTTCCTTATAAATAGACCTGATTAGGTCTCTTCCCATTCTCCGTTCGCATCTTCTTCCTCTCGCCCCCATCTGCCACTGGAGCTCCGCCGCCGTCACCGCTGCACCCTTCGTCCTCGTCGAGCTTGGCCGCTGCATCGACCTGATCTTAACCAGAGAACGGCAGTGCTCCTCCTCCGCAGATACTCCGTAGTAAGTGCTTCCCCTTTCCGCGTCATAGATCTGCATTAGGGCTAGCGTGTTCTTCCGTACTGGCACAGTTCCTCGAAGCTCTTGCATTTTTTCCTTGCCATGGCTTCGTTTAATCCAAAAACCCCATGGATCTGATGCGTTTCATGTTCCGCATCCATTTTGATTAACAGTAGACCTCCTTTCCTTGTAAGAAAACCTCATCATAGCACATGAACTTCTCTACGCCCTGTTTTTAGGTCTAGTATTTTTTCTTTTCTGAACCTTTGTTTGATCCAAAATAATTGCTGCCAACTGTGAAACCTATTTGTACAACACTTAGGCAAAAATCCATATTTTGTTAAACTTATCATGGCGACTCTGATTGCCGGCTTTAGGAAGTAATGCTCAATTAATAATCTGAACCACCCGTCAGTTTAAATAGTGCTGACGGCTTATAAAACCTATGGCGGCTTAAATAACCAGGACGTAACTATCCTTATACCATTAGGCCTCTTTCATAAGTCGCCATATTGTTATTCACAGTAATACTTTTATCCTGCCCGGCTTAAATTTGAACCGGCCCTTTACTTTGTCTTAGGCTTTTGAACAGAATGGCGCCCAAAGCACCTACCTCTTGCAACTGGGTGAAATCCATTGTCACTGATAGCACTTTGAATGACTTTGTGAAAACCGGCTATCTGCCGAAGAAAGAAATCATGCCTTATCGTGATCCTGACCCGGATGAAGAATTTCCTCAACCCAAAGAGGGGGAGGTCATTGTTTTCACAGATCATATGAACCGGGGCTTCACTCCTCCTGGCTCAAAGTTCTTCAGAGATGTGCTGAAATTTTTTGACCTTCACCCACAAGACATTGGACCTAATTCCGTGTCTAACATCTGTAACTTCCAAGTATTCAGCGAAGTTTATCTTGGTGAAGAGCCCAATTTACTAATTTTCAGAGAATTGTTCTATTTGAACCGCAAGACGGAGTGTGCCAGCGGCCAGAGCTTGGAACTTGGCGGAGTTTCAATCCAGCGCCGCAGGGATGTGATCTTTCCCTATGCTAACCTGCCGAGCCATCCCAAAGATTGGAACATGACATGGTTCTACTGCAAGGATACCTCTCCGGCTGACGAGAACCCTCTGCCCGGCTTTCGCGCCCTTCGTCTTGACACCAATCATCCTCTGCCTGACAAGATTACTGCCGCAGAGCGCAAATCTCTTGCTCCTACCCTGGCTAAGATCAAGGCTCTGCTGGGGAACGGGTTGACTGGTATTGACCTGGTTCGGGTCTGGCTTGCCTGGCGAGTTATTCCATTGAGCCGCCGCGCCATCTTAATGTGCGAATATACCGGCGCCAAGGATGATCCCCTGCGCCATAGCCCTGACGACTTACCTGCTCATGTTGTTGATGACATGACCAAATCTCTTCTCAATGAGAGTCTGGCGGATTGTGGCAAAGTAGGTCTAGCCCCTTTCTGTAAAGATAACCCGGCTCCAAAGGTAAACCGTCCATATGAAATGTTTATTTTTTTTTCTTAATGTTTCCCCCATACTCATGAATATGCTTTAATCCTTGCAGGCGGGTGATAAATTTTGGAAAGTTAAATATGATCATGAAGCTGCCAAAAGAGCAAGAAAAGAAAAGAAAGCCGCTAGGAAAGAAGCTATCAGAAAGAAGGGCAAGAAAGCTTCCGTTTCTGAGCTACTTCGGCTATCGGACTCTTCTGAGTCGGAGGTAGACCTTGACTCCCTTGGCTTACTTTTTAATCACCTTATTGACACTGATCATCAGCAGGAGGACACTGGGACAAGCCGTAGCAAGGCTGATGAGGTAACTATCCTTTCCTCCAACTCCGAGCCTTTGCCAAGACGGAAACTCCGCAGGGTGACCCAGAAAGTAAGATTTTCTCATCCTCTAGCTCATCACGATCCTCAATTTCTTTTGAAGCGGCAGACTCATGAGAGCCGGAGGCAGACCCGGACCAGCAAGGACGTGGAGCTATCCTCCGGCTTACCAAACACTCCAAGGAAACGCCGAAATGAAGTTACGTCTAGTTTAAATAAGTTTTACCCCTTGGCGGGTCTCTTTCGTCAACCACTCAATCCCTCTGACTCAGATTATCAGGATACTTCCCCTTCATCTGGCGAGTCCTTGCAGTCCAATCTGCCAGCCTTCAAGACTGCTCCAGGGTATACTAACCTGCTCATCTTGTATTTATTTAAATCCCTTTCGCCTGTATTAATCTTTTATTTTGGCACAGTGGTCAAGCCAAACCCAGCAAGAGGGTTAGGAAGAACAAACCAGCTGAAGACAGAGTTGTAACTGAGCTGGCTCCTGAAACAACCATGCCGGACTCAAATACTCATGAACCGCCATCTGAGCCAGCGCAAGATGTGTCTCCTCCTTCTACCGACCTGCCCACTGACCAAGCTGCCAATGACTCAGAAAATCCCAAGCCTCCAAGCCCAATACGGACAGATGATCCTTCCAATGCTGATATAGAAATCACTAGAACCGGCTATACTGAGCCGGGGAAGCCAACTGTACTGGCTAAATGTCCTACCAAGGAAGAACTTCTGGACCAACGCCGAGTCAAGATGGATGTTGCTAATTATGCTCATATTAGCATTGGAGATATCTTTTCTGGCTTTATGAGTCAAGTGCACAGCAGCCGGGACCTCGAAATTGACATGGTAAAGCAGATGCATCACAAATTCGAGGTATAACCCGCTCCTTCTTGTTCATTATCCTTTAGTATGTTAGCCCCCAAGTTTGCTACTTATGATGCTTATGTTGTAGACTTAGAAACAACTGAACAACATAAAGAAAGAAGAAAATTCCGGCTTACCATGTAGTCCCCAAGGGGCGGCTTAACCGATATGGTTGAGCCGGTTCTTGATAGAAAAAATCCTTTTAGTTTTCTGAACAACAGTATGCATTAGCCCCCAATTGCCAAGTATTATTGCTTGCAAAATGCTTGGGACTTACTCGTATAAATCACCATCTGATGACCCGCCATAGAAAAGAAAAACTCTTTGGGACATTAGCCCCCAAGTGCCAAGTGTTATTGCTGGCAAAATGCTTGGGACTTTAATACTGCAGAAACAACTTACGTGATTTGAATTTTGCACTTGTATAGGCTACCACGAGTCAACTCGAGTCCGAGGTGACTAATCTGAAGAGCCGCCTTGAATTCCAAGAGACGGAACTTGTGAAGGCCAACACCAAGTTTGAATTCAGTGTTTCTGAATAGGATAAACTGAAGAACGAACTTGAAGCTGAAAAGAAAGCCTGGACGGATGAAAAGACCGTGTTGATAAGGCGAGCTGAGAAAGCAAAAACGGCTCTGGAAGAAGTTACTGGTGAATTAGCTGGTCTAAAGCGCCATGTTTCACAAATGGTCTCAGCCATCTTTGGTAAGTCACCTTGTCATTGTGTAAATATGTAAGTCATGTAATGGATCATAAGCCTGGAACTAACCCTCTTGATTATGCTTATACAGGCCCCAGAAGCTCAAACTTGAACCAAAACATGCTGACAAAACTGAAGGCAGTGTACACCTTGGTGGAATAACTGTACACCGGGTCTCAACGCACCATTGCTTCGGTGGTTGTGTCCAATGAAATGCCAACCCTCCTAGCACATGTCTTGAGGAAGCTTTCGGTTCTTCTGCAACGGATCAATGAACTGAGATGGTTATCTGCAAGAGCCGGAGCGATAAATGCTCTAAGTCGGGCTAAAGCCTGGTTACCGGAACTAGACCCAGCGGACATTGCCATTGGTTACCCAAACCTGAAGGAAGACGGCATGTCGTTTGAAGACGCGGATTTTCTCGCCTGTGTCAAAGAGATATGCCCTGTGGCGACTTTGATAGCAAATGAAGTGGATCTTACCAAGTACCAGGCGGGTTACGATGAAGAGAACTGAAGAATTCCAACGCCTCAATACAATGTGACCAGTCTGATTCCTCCACCCCGTAAGCATACCTTTGCTCCTGAAGTTGACCCGGCCGGTCTTGTTGACGATGAAGCTGAATTTGAAGCCTTGAACAACATTGACTAGTCATCATCAACCTTCCAGGAAAAGGAGCAGGGCGCAGACGCGGAGAGGGCTAACCCGGACGCTTCCGGGCAATCCTGAAGGTGAACCTGTCATGGCGGCTCATACCTGGGGCGGAAAAAACAATGTGAACTATGTGGACTTAATGAGTCCTGTAATAGGACAGAGATAATGTTATTTTTTGGTTGTGCCATCGTGCACGTCGTTGATGCTTTGTTAAACCACCGTGGTTATATCCATTCATGCATGATCAGGGCTCAAAAACTGTCCTTCAGCAGACTACAAAAAATCCTTTGACATCGGACAACCAGGCGGGTCAAAAGGATTTAAAAACAATCATAGATTAGCTTGTTGCAAAAAACACAACTATGATCTTATGCTTAAGACTTCTCAAATTTGCACCACCGGTTTATATGACCCGGTCAGTAAGGGTGATAACCCCGATGTTTTGGATACCTGATAATTTCAAAGGTACAATGATGCTTATGGATCGGTGACTCATCAATCAATATTGAGCCGGGTTACAGGAATCATACTTAAAAGTTGTAAGCCTCAGAAAAAATCTCAAGTAAAACAAGGGGGTGTCCAAAAACAACTTAAATCGAAAGAGAAGTAAAAAATGGCAAGGCTACTGATTCGAATACGATCAGTGAACCGTTCTAGAGGGGTTTAAGCTAGGATTGGAATACGATCATGTAGCCCCCAATGGCTTTGGCATTGCGCCGATCAATAGGGTATCGACATCTGTGTTCTCTTTGGTTTGAATATGACCTATGTTTGAATAGGAAGCCCCCTAATGACCTTGACAGTTTTTTAATGACTCTGATTCGAATACGATCAAAGTCGGTTCCCAAAGGGGTTAAGCTATGATTCGAATACGATCAAGAAGCCCCCAAGTGAGCTTGGCGGTGTGCCAATCAAAAGGGTACTAACAGCTATGTTCTCTTCGGTTCGAATACGACCTATGTTTGAACAGGAAGCCCCCTAGTGAACATAATTTTTAACGGCTAGATTCGAATACGATCGTAAGTCGGATCAAATGGGTTAAGCCGGATCAAACGTGATCAGCCCCCAAGTGATCATGTGAAGGAATAATGACAATGATAATGAAAAATTTACCTTGATGTGAGGGAAATAAGGACAGAGGTCCTGCTTTATTACTTATCATAATATATACATTGGCAAAAATATGTACATCAGGGGAGCCTATGGCTCAGGTGTAGTAGGGCCGAAGATGAGCAATATTCCACGGCCTCCGGGTCTCCTCCTCCGACTTACGTGAGTCTTTGTGCTCTCGAACATCGATAAGGTAATATGACCCGTTGTTCAAGTTCTTGCTAACCACAAAGGGTCCTTCCCAAGGTGGTGATAACTTGTGTGCATCAGTTTGATCCTGGATGAGCCGGAGCACCAAATCACCTTCCTGAAAGGTTCTGGACTTAACACGGCGGCTGTGATATCGGCGCAAGTCTTGCTGGTAAATCACCGAGCGAGCTGCTGCCAAGTCTCTCTGCTCATCTAACAGGTCGAGATCATTCTGACGCGCCTGTTCATTGTCTGCTTCAACATAAGCCGCCACACTAGGCGAGTCATGAGGGATGTCAGAAGGGAGAACCGCCTCGGCTCCATAGACCATGAAGAAAGGTGTATAACCCGTAGATCTATTAGGAGTAGTGTTGATGCTCCATAATACAGAGGGTAACTCCTCAACCCAACACCCCGGCGTCCACTGCAGTGGGACCAAAAGCCGGGGCTTGATGCCTTTCAAGATCTCCTGATTGGCTCTCTCGGCTTGACCATTGGATTGAGGGTGAGCCACTGATGAAACATCAAGCCGGATATGCTCACGTTGACAGAATTCCTCCATGGCGCCTTTAGACAGATTAGTGCCATTGTCTGTTATGATGTTGTGTGGAAAGCCAAAGTGAAATATCACCTTCTTCATAAATTGAACTGTTGTGGCTGCATCACACTTACTGACAGGCTCTGCCTCAACCCACTTTGTGAACTTATCAACCGCCACCAAGAGGTGGGTCTTTTTATCTTTGGACCTTTTGAAAGGCCCAACCATATCAAGCCCCCAGACTACAAACGGCCAAGTAGTTGGAATCATCCTCAATTCTTGAGCCGGTACATGAGCCCGTCTTGAGAACTTCTCACAACCGTCACTTTTACTGACCAGATCCTCCGCATCATGATGAGCCTGATCCTCCGGGTTGACGGCGGTGGTTAACAGGGTGGTCAGCTTGTCTGTGAGATCCATCAACACTTGAGTCGGCGAGCGCACTGGGCCTCCTACCTCGGCTGCTGCTGACCCGGAGGTTATGGCTGCTGCAGCTGTGGAATCTTGGACAGGTTGTGTGCCGGCCATGAAGATCCCAACCCTGCTCGGCGGCTCAAGACAGTCCAGAATACTGCTGCCATCGGAACAGCCCCCAAGCCCGCCATCCTGCAATTGATACAACGAATTCGTCTCACCTGTGGACGACTCACCATCAGAGTAGATGGCCGTCTCGCCACCAGAGGCAGATCCTTCAGAAGGTCCTCCGTGGACGCATCCCACGAAGGCACGATTCACAGCCGGCGGAGCCCGGGCGGGTCTTGCACGCCGAGCCGTCTCGCCGAGGTCGGTGTAGATGTCCGGCTCAGGGCCCGGCTCACCAATCTTGCCGATGAAGACGTGGATTCCGCCGAAGGGGACCCGGTACCCGTACTCAATTGAGCCGGCGTCGGGGCCCAGCCTACATCGTCGATGTAGAGCTTGCCGCGATGACTCTTGGTCATCCGGACTATAGCATATCCCTTGAGCCCTTCGAAGCTGCCCTTCAAGAACTCAAATCCACCATGCGCTGGCCCCATGGTGGGCGCCAACTGTCGTGGAATTGTCACGTTATATGTCCTAAGGAACGGACTTCATCGTGGAGCCATTGCAACTAGGAAGCTTGAAGGGGTTAATCGGGACAAGAGACACGAGGTTTATACTGGTTTGGCCCCTTATGGTGAAGGTAAAAGCCTACGATCCAGTTTTGAGTGGGATTGCTTATGTCTCGATCACCAGGGAGCAAATCGCTTGACCTAGCTCTCGAGTTGTTGTTACTTGCCCTAAACCGCCGTTGGGTCATCCCTTTATATACAGAGGTCGATGCCCAGCGGCTCTACAGAGTCCCGGCCGGCTTATAAACAGTATCCGGCTCAGTCTCTTAATCTTTCTTGCCTACAATACAAGTCACACTTATATGGCAGTTTATCACTACGGGCCTTAAGTTGCCTCTGGGCCTTGGGCCCTTACTAAGCCGCCGTCTTCAACCTTGAGTGTTGGGCTTCAAGAATGCTTATAGGTATAACCCGGCCCCTCCTGGCAGGTCATACCTAATAGTTATATCCCCAACAACCATGGTCTTATGTTCATATATACACCACTTCTCTAGAAGCATAAGGTGCATATGCTTTGCAAACTTTATCTTTGATCCAGAATTTATTCAATAATAAGTGGACTACATGATACATAATGAAAAAAGTATACAAATTGGATTTGTATTAAGAAGTATTTTTCGGTGACATCAAATTTATCTAGGAAAACCATAGACTGGTTGTTCATCAAAAGCAAATATTAGAGACATGTGTGCCTTATATTTCAAAAGAGATGGAGTATAATTTGCATACCTTCAATTTTGAGGAGGGCTCCTCAACTGTCATAGTCTACTAGGTCTCTTTGTAGCCCTAGGCCTCGTCCCCTTTATAAGGCGAGGTCAGACTAGTTCATAGGCAACCTTAACTCATAGTAGGTTCACCCTAATACGTCATAAACGTATCTAGAATTTTTAATTGTTGTGTGTTGTTATTATATAAATTTTATATAGTTTTGTCACCAATTATTATTATTATTGCTATTAACTAACCTATTAACCAGTGTCCAGTGTTAGTTACCATTTTCTGCTTGTTTTTTGGACTTTCAGCAAAATCCATTTTGCAGGGCTAAAAACGCGGGGGAGGGGGGAATGCAAAAAAAAATCGCATTATGAAGCTTCCACGGAGTATCTAAGCCAACTAGGGGGACCCTTGTGGGCCCCACGCAACCAAGCCATGTGGCCAGGGGTGACTGAGTGGGCCCCACATGAGGCCTCTCTATCGCCTCTTTTTTCTGCCGCCTTTATATACTCCCCAAACCCTAAAAATATTATCAAGGAATTTTTTCCTTGTCACACACCTCTGTTTCATCGCGATTCAGTCTGGAAGCAATTTTCTATACTCTAACGGAGTGGGGTTCAACCAGGTGGACATCTACATCCCCGTGTTGCCACCATGATCGTCTGTGAGTAGTCCCTTTGGCCTATGCCATAACAATAGCTAGACGGCAATCTCTTCCATGTTCTTCAATACAATGATCACATGAGCTGCCCTACATGATTGTGTTCCATCTGATGTAATATTTATTGGTGTGTTTGTTGAGGTGGCTTGATGATTAGATCTATATATGATTATGTTTGGATTCTTTTGAGTTCTTTGCTGCATAATTTATAGACACATATGCTCTTCAATCTATTAGTTTTGCACTGGCCATGTTTATACAAATGATCAAAAAAGAGCTATATATGTTAGTTGGGTTTAACCTTGCAAATAATCTACCGCGGTAAAGTAAAGTGAAAAAGGCTCGCATCGTGCGACTACCACTAAGGATAAAAAGTTAGTTGTGTAGTTGTCCTTCGAACATGGGGCGAAGACAATATACTATCGCCATCGCAACATCATACTTATTGCAATACTCTATTTTACTTAGTACTCTCAAATGCACCCTATATAGCGATCTTGAGGTGGAGTATTAACTATAGATACAGTTGGATAAGGTTTATGGATATTTGAACATGGTACCTATACGCAATTATGCCATGTATGTGTGGGGGTACGCCATATTTACTCTAGCGCCAAATAAAATTTCATACCATACAACCAAAGAACATACTACTAGAGATAGGTCACATGTACAGATTATACCGCTAGATGCGCAGTCACTATGGAGGAAGTAGAGTTGGTGCCGTGTGTAACCAATCAGAGTCGCCTCCTCCTCGCTTAGTCGATCTCCCGCAAACGGTTACTCGCGGATCCCCCGAATAGTTCATCCAAACACTATAGATGTGATGCCTCCATGGTATCCACATGTACGGGGAGTAGCGTCAGGCAGCGGGCTGCTAGGTTTGGTCGCACGGCATATGGGCATGGGGAGTGATGGCGATGACCGTGGTGGGAGGAAAAAGATCAACGCTAAAAGGTGCACCCATTCCCCTTTATATAGACCTCCAAGGCGGGCTCAACACCCGAGACCTACTAGGAGTCCACACTCACTTTCCACTTGGATCCAATCGAGATGGGTTGCCGCCCCTTAAGTGTGTGACCCTATAGGTTCGTGTACACATGGACACGACCCGAGTCGATAGGTGGTAGTGCCTCCTAGCGAAATGTGGCAACTCCCATGCATGCATAAATTCATTTGATGAACCTCGACAATGTGTCATGCGCAACATTTCTTTTGCCTCATGATATATGTTGTCGAGCTCAAGGCGAGTACTTGTCACCCTTATGGTATCTCGACCTCTCTTCTCGAAACCGTGATACAGATTTCTGAAACGGGTTAACTCTTAACCCAAGTCGACTATGCTTCTGAATTTGATCACTAGAGAGGGCCCAGAGAATATCTCTTTGTATCGAAGGGGTAAATCCCATCTTGTTCAACCATGTTTCATGACATGTCTCATGACTCACCCGAAAGCTATCTTTAGAGAATCTCCAATTGAAATTGGAGATGTAAAACAGGAGAGGTAAAGATTTACATCTCCAAAAGGTGCATTTTACATCTCCATAAAAGAGGTAACTCCCACAGATGATGTACATTGGAGATGTAAAAGAGCAACTCCAATTGATGATGCAAATGAAGATGTAAAAAGAGACGGGAGGAGCACAAGCGGCCGAGCAATGAGAGCCAGGAGGAATGCCGGCAGACCGAGCCGCGGCGGCAGGTGAGCCGACGGCCGAGCGACAAGAGTCGTTAGGTCGATATGCGGCGGCAGGAGCTCAAATGGCTGACAACACGGCTGTGAATCGAGCCATGGACTGGTCACGGAGGGGCGGTGGCTGTGTGGCGTGAGAAGGTCAAGTCTGGCGGTGGAAAAGCGGATGTGGCATAGCGGTAGGTGTGCGGCTCGAATCTGGCGGCAGCGGCGCGGCGGCGGAGCAGTAGCGGAACCAGCAGCGAGGGCGGTGGAGCGGCTGGATCTGGCAGCGGGGTGGTGGCGGCTGATACGTCTCCGTCGTATCTATAATTTTTTATTGTTTCATGCCAATATTATACAACTTTCACATATTTTTGGCAACTTTTTAGATGACTTATTGGACTAACCTATTGATCTAGTGCCAGTTCCTGTTTGTTGCATGTTTTTTGTTTCATAGAAAATCCATTTCAAATGAAGCCCAAACACAATAAAAATTTACACAGAATTATCTTGGAATATATGTGATTTTCAGAACTTAGAATCAACGCAAACTAGGGGCCACAGTGACCACAACCCACCAGGGCACGTCGGGCACCCCCTGGCGCGCCCAGGTGTCTTATGCCCTCCTCGAAAGTCCGTTGGGGCCCTTCTTCTGGCGCAAGAAAGATAATTTATGGAAAAAAGTTGTGTAAAATTTTCAGCACAATCGGAGTTACGGATCTCGGAATTTAAGAAACTGTGAAGGGTCAGATCTGGGGAACGCGAAACAGAAGAGAACAGAGAGGGAGATCCAATCTCGGAGGGGCTCCCGCCCCTCCACCGCCATGGAGGCCATGGACCAGAGGGGGAACTCTCCTCCTATCTAGGGGGAGGCCAAGGAAGAAGAAGGAGGGGGCTCTCTCCCCCTCTCTCTCGGTGGCGCCAGAGTGCCGCTGGGGCAAGGATCGTGACGACTATCTACATCAACAATCTTTCTACCGTCAACACCAACTCTCTCCCCCTCTATGCAGCGGTGTAACCTCCCTTCTCCTCACTGTAGTCTCTACTTAAATATGGTGCTCAACTCCATATATTATTTCCCAATGATATTTGGCTATCCTATGATGTTTGAGTAGATCCGTTTTGTCCTATGGGTTAATCGTGATCTTGGTTGGTATGAGTGTATATTTTATTTATGGTGATGTCCTACGGTGCCCTCCATCTCGTGCAAATGTGAGGGGCCCCGACTGTAGGGTGTTGCAATATGTTCATGGTTTACTTATTGTCGGTGTTGTGGGGGCGACAACAGCCTAAACGCAGATAAGTGGGTTATGGCGTATGGGAGTAAAGAGGACTTGATACATAATGTTATGGTTGGGTTTCACGACCTTAATGATCTTTAATAGTTGCGGATGCTTGCTAGGGGTCCAATCATAAGTGCATATGATCCAAGGAGAGAAAGTATGTTAGCTCATGCCTCTCCCTCATATAAAATTGCAAGAATGATTACCGCTACTTGTTATCGATTGCCTAGGGACAAATGACTTTCTTGTTGACAAAAGCTATACACTTTTATTACCTTGCAATTTATTCTTAGTTTTATTCTTGCAAAGTACTAGTAGTTTTATTCTTGCAAAATAGTTTTCATACTTGTTCTCGGTAAAGCAAACATCAAGTGTGCGTAGAGTTGTATCGGTGGTCGATAGAACTTGAGGGAATATTTGTTCTACCTTTAGCTCCTCGTTGGGTTCAACACTCTTATTTACCGAAGAAGGCTACAAACGATACCTTATACTTGTCGGTTATCAAGACCTTTTTCTGGCGCCGTTGCTGGGGAGCAATAGCGTGGGGTGAATATTCTCATGTGTGCTTCTTTATTTTATCACTAAGTAGATTTTATTTTCTGTTCTAAGTTGTTCTCTATCTTTAGTTATGGATATGGAACAGGAAACACCAAAAAAATAGTTGTACTTGCTACTCATGGAGATGGGGAACCTCCTAAAACCCTCGATGCTTGTTATGTGAAAGATATTATGCACTACTTTGATAATCCTGAGAAAACCCCATTCAACTATACAATGGGAGTAACGTTGGATCAACGTGAATACTTTAGGTATTATCGCTTGACTCATAAAGGGAAATTGTTAGGGGATCAAATTCATATGTTGCATTGGTATGCTCGGGAGCTATGCTTGAGATATGATTATATTTGTTGCTATAGGATGAAGGCTCCACACCTTCCCTTTTCATGATAATGAAACCTTAGCTTCTTATGCTAATGGTATATATGATTTCTTATGATGTGGAACAAATAGAAGAATTTGTTGCTTTTAAGGGTGCTTATGAAATTGAATCTTTGTTTTTAAAGTATGAAGCTTTTGATGATGATGTTTATAGACAAAATTTTGCCATCCTTAAATATTGCTATAAAATTATAAATACAATTCTGATATTGATATATTTATTGAGAAAGTCTCCGCTGTCCAAGAAGAGACTAATATTTTGCAGGAGTCTATGGAAGAAGAAATTGATGAAACTGTGAGCTCATTGGATTAAAAAGATGAGGAGGAGAGCGAAGAACAAAAGGAGGAAGAGCGGATTAGCTACCCATGCCCACCTTCTAATGAGAGTAACTCTTCAACTCATATATTATTTAATTCCCCTTCATACTTTCCAGAGGATGAATGCTATGATAATTGCTATGACCCCTTTGATTCTTTTGAAATATCCCTTTTTGATGAACTTGATGCTTGCTATGCTTGTGGCCAAGATGCCAATATGAATTATGCTTATGGAGATGAACTTGCTATAGTGTTCCTTATGTTAAGAATGAATTTTTTGCTATTGCACCCACACATGATAGTCCTATTATGTTTTTGAATTCTCCAAACTACACTATATTGGAGAAGTTTGTACTTATTAAGGATTACGTTGATGGGTTGCCTTTTATATTTCACATGATAATTTTGATGAGTATAATATGCATGTGCTTGCTGCTCCTACTTGCAATTATTATGAGAGAGGAATTGCATCTCTGCCTCTCTATGTTTCCAACACGATAGAATTGCAAGAAATTGCTTATGCTATGTATTGGCCTTTACTTGATGTGCATGAATTGTTCTTTTATGACATGCCGATGCATAGGAAGAGAGTTAGACTTCGTCATTGCATGATACATGTTGCTTTGTGCACACTACAAAATGCCAAATCATTGTTAATTAAAATTGGCTTTGATATACCTTGGGATCCAGGTGGATTCATTACTTGAGAACTTTATGCCTAGCTTAATGGCTTTAAAGAAAGCGCTGCCAGGGAGACAACTCAAAAGTTTTAGAGAGTCATTTACTTATGTTGAGTGCTTTTATATAGTTTAAAAACAAAACAGAAATATAGAGGGGAACCTAAAAACTTTTCAAAAAGGAAAGTGAAAGTGGGAGAGACGAGCATTGTTGAAGCGGGGGAGCTCCTTGAACTTTGTTCATGCCCATGGAAACTTTGTGAATCTTAATTACATAAATTTTTCAACAAAAATAATTACCCCCTTGTGCAAATCCATTGTATTATATCATACACCAAGATTTGCCTTTAAGATGATTAGATTGCTTGTTGGTATGTACGGTGCAGAAACGGAAACTTTGACTGTAGCGCGTGAATTTTTATTTTTACTGGAATGTTAAAAGCTTCTGAAACTTTTTGCACAGTCTTGCTATACAAAATGTTTATTTTGTTCAATTTTTTTAGAATTTTTGATTCATTGTTTTGCTTGTTTTGATGAAACTATCGATTTTTATCAGTGTTATAAGCCATGGAAAAGTTATATTACAATAGCTAAAAAGCAAAAACAAAGTATGAATTGGTTTGCAACAATACTTAAAGTAGTGATTTGCTTTATTATGCTAACGTATCTCACGAGGTTTCTATTGAGTTTTGTGTGGACGAAGTGATCAAAGATCGAGGAATTCTTGATATGAGGAGAAGGAGGAGAGGCAAGAGCTCAAGCTTGGGGATTCCCAAGGCCCCCCAAGTAAATATTCAAGGAGACTCAAGCGTCTAAGCTTGGGGATGCCCCGGAAGGCATCCCATCTTTCTTCAACAAGTATTGGTATGTTTTCGTCTTCATTTCATTCATGTGATATGTGTAAATGTTGGAGCGTTATTTGCATTTAGTTTTCACTTTTATTTCATGCACCATGCTGGTATGAGATAGTCCATGGTTGATTTATGGAATGCTCATTTCACTTCACTTATATCTTTTGAGTATGGCTTTATAAAATGCTTCATGTGCTTCACTTATATCTTTGAAGTTTGGATTGCCTGTTTCTCTTCACATAGAAAACTGTTATTTTTAGAATGCTCTTTTTCTTCACTTATATTTATTATAGCATGGTATTTTGTAGAAAGAATTAAACTCTCTTGCTTCACTTATACTCCATTTATTTAGAGAGTCAGCAAGATTGGTCATTTGCATCATTAGTCACAAAATCCTACATGAAACTTATGGATCACCGAATGTGATATGTTTGATTCCTTGCAATAGTTTTGCGATATAGAGATGATAATATATGGGAGGTACTAGTAAATGGTTGTGGTTAGTAAGAATATTGGTGTTAAGGTTTGTGATTCCCGAGCATGCACGTATAGTCTCTCGTTATGCTACGAAGTTGGATCATGATTTATTATTGATTGTCTTCCTTATGAGTGGCGGTCGGCGACAAGCGATGGTCTTTTCCTACCAATCTATCCTCCTAGGGGCATGCGTAGTAGTACTTTGCTTTAAGGGCTAATAAACTTTTGCAATAAGTATATGAGTTCTTTATGACTAATGTGAGTCCATGGACTATACACTCTTATCTTTCCGCAATTTGCTAGCCTCTACGGTACCGTGCATTGCCCTTTCTCACCTCGAGAGTCGGTGCAAACTTCGCCGGTGTATCCAAACCCCATGATATGATACGCTCTATCACATGTAAGCCTTATTATATCTTCCTCAAAACAGCCACCATACCTATCTATTATGGCATTTCCATAGCCATTCCGAGATATATTGCCATGCAACTTCCACCGCTTCTATTTTCATGACTTGAGCATTCATTGTCATATTGCTTTGCATTATCGTAAGATAGCTAGCATGATATTTCCATGGATTGTCCGTTTTTTGATATCGTTGTTATGCTAGATCATTGCAAAATCCTGGTACACTGCCAGAGGCATTCATATAGAGTCATATTTTGTTATAGGTATCGAGTTGTAATTCTTATTTCTTTTGAGTTATAAGTAAATAGAAGTGTGATCATCATCATCATTCATTATTAGAGCATGTCCCATTGAGGAAAGGTTGATGGAGACTATGATTCCCCCCCCCCCAAGTCGGGATGAGACTTCGGACAATGAGAGAAAAAAGGAAAAAAAGGAAAAAAAGAAAAAGGAAAAAAAGAATTAGAAAAAAAGAGAGAAGGGGCATTGTTACTATCCTTTACCACACTTGTGCTTCAAAGTAGCACCTTGTTTTTCATATAGAGAGTCTCCTATTTAGTCACTTTCATATACTAGTGGGAACTATTCATTATAGAACTTGGCTTGTATATTTGGATGATGGGTGAAAGATCATGGATGTCGCCTAGAGGGGGGGGGGTGAATAGACGCTTTAAAATAATTACGATTTAGGCTTGAACAAATGTGGAATAAACCTAGCGGTTAATTTGTCAAGCACAAAACCTACAACAACTAGGCTCACCTATGTGCACCAACAACTTATGCTAAGCAAGATAAACAACTAAGTGATAGCAAGATATATGATAAGAAACAATATGGCTATCGCAAAGTAAAGTGCATAAGTAAAGGGCTCGGGTAAGAGATAACCGAGGCACGCGGAGATGCCGATGTATCCCCAAGTTCACACCCTTGCGGATGCTAATCTCTGTTTGGAGCGGTGTGGAGGCACAATGCTCCCCAAGAAGGCACTAGGGCCACCGTAATCTCCTCACGCCCTCGCACAATGCAAGATGCCGTGATTCCACTAAGGTACCCTTGAGGGCGGTCACCGAACCCGTACAAATGGCAACCCTTGGGGGCGGTCACTGAACCCGTACACTTTGACAACCCTTGGGGGTGGTCACTGTTACCCGTCAAATTGCTCGGGGCGATCTCCACAACCTAATTGGAGACCCCGACGCTTGCCCGGAGCTTTACACCACAATGATTGAGCTCTGAACAACACCAACCGTCTAGGGTGCCAAGGCACCCAAGAGGAACAAGCTCTCGGGTGCCACAACACCCAAGAGTAATATGCTTCTCAAACTTCACTTCCACGTATCACCGTGGAGAACTCAAACCGATGCACCAAATGCAATGGCAAGGGCACGGAGTGCCCAAGTCCTTCTCTCCCAAATCCCACCAAAGCAACTAATGCTAGGGAGGAAAATGAGAGGAAGAACAAAAGAAGAACACGAAGAACTCCAAGATCTAGATCCAAGGGGTTCCCCTCACTTAGAGGAGGAAGTGATTGGTGGAAACGTGGATCTAGATCTCCTCTCTCTTTTCCCTCAAGAACTAGCAAGAACCATTGGAGGGATTGAGAGTTAGCAAGCTCGAAGAAGGTCAACAATGGGGAAAGAACACGAGCTCAAGAGATAAGGACCATTGGGGAAGAAGATCCCCTTTTATAGGTGAGGAAAAAAATCCAACCGTTATCCTCACAGCCCGCACAGAGCGGTACTACCGCTCGTCCTCACGGTACTACCGCTAGGGATCGCGGTACTACTGCTTGCAAGCAGTACTAAAAAAATACATCCGTGCCTACCACCACGGGACTTGGGATGAGTTTTTGGTCCAGAGCGGTACTACCGCTACTAGTAGACAGCCTGTGCGTTGCCACGGGCTTTGTAAAATTTATACTGGTTGCATATCGAATTTAATATGGACAAAAAAGATAGCCAATAACACAAAAAAATGATTTAAAATCCCCTTCACTTGCAATGTATTTCGATAAAAAATCGACCGTATAATAGAAAGACTTATCATATCTGATTCACAAAATAAAGAAGGGGCTACAAAAACATTGAACTCTTTATTGTGCTCTGCATTACAAATGATAATAACACTTGAATGCCTTTATTATTTATGCTTAAGATATCATCTCACAAAAGCAAGTGTATTGTTATTATCCATTAATTGAAGACAAACACATGGAGTATTTTGTTCCCTTTAAACAAATGTTCGAACAAGTTACAACCAGAAACTCAATTCCATAAAAAAAAGAACTTGATCGCAATATGCAAAAGACTATATTCTAGAACATGCAATTAACCATTTAGGTACTACTGCAACAAAACACATCTTCTAGAACATGTTACTATCTTGGGAGAGGTAAATACATCAATCTTTGATAACATTTATTGTTAAAAAATTGTGTATACATTTATTTGTATTTTTATAATATTGTGATAAATCCATTGATGATTTTCTTCTAGTTTGTTTGAGCGGTGTAACGCCTGATTTGGTGTATCGGTTCAAAAGTAACTCACATAAGACTCAAAAGGAAATGTGTGTTGTAGTGTGAACTCTGACATAAACCGACCGAAGGGAAAGCCTAATTCGGTATACACAGTCGGATTGAGGAGAAAACAAGTCTATAAGATTAGTCCTATCAATTGTTCATTATTCTATTAGCAACTAAAATAGAGAGATGAATAGATATATAGAGAAACAATACCTAATCAGATCCCCCAAACATCGTGAGGCAATATAAAATGTCTGAAAAAATATAGTTCTCTGAAATATTGCAAGGGAGCCCCAAGACATTGACATTCTAAATTGCTTAGAGCTTAAATGCTTAATACAATCATGCTTCTCCATTTTGAGCCAATCCACCTAACGTGGACTACTTCATTAATACATGCAATCATTCTAGATAGCCTGCAAAACAAGAGGTAAAAGTCAGTAAATATTGTACAAATAAATTTTTTAGTTGGACTGAAAGGCTGAAATTAAAAATCAACAAATATATGCAGGGTTATTTCATACTGCTAGTTTATTGGGCAGCATTAATCTCCTTGTCGGCATATAATGTATAATCCAAAATCATATTACCAATTTTGGGGCAACTTTATACTACTTGCGAATATAAAGAATATGATTAACTAACAAATATTGGATTGTAGCAGATGTGAAAAAAATACTTCTATGCTTCAACGAATCATATGGTGTGAGTATCGTCTGAAAGCTTTTAGGATAAATATAAGGATAGAAGGCTGTTTTGTTCAAGGAAACAGAATGACTCTCCTTACACCAAGTCTAAGTTCATCATCATTCATCATTGTTACATGTATAAAACGGGGAAATACACAATGAATAAGAGGAATAAGGATAAAGAGCTGTTAACTTCATCGCACTGGAGCAGCCACACACTTGTACCCGGCACTACTGCGTGTCAATGCAGATTAGAGAGATATATAGTTTAGGATCTAGAGATGGAAGAAGATACCTGGGCCGACACTGCTCTCGTTGATTCAAAAATCCCTAGGACCATCCTCCAGCAGCGGCCCCACTCATCCTCTTCAAGGCTGCCTACCGCCTCGCGCTACTCCTTTTCTCGCTTATCTCCACTGGCGCTCACCTTTCCGCTGGTGCCATCCGTCATGCCCTTCGTCTGACAACAAAAATAATTTGTTGTGAATATATATTGCCAATTAGGCATGAACAATCATTGCAAACTCAAAATTCGATTACTGTAAAAGAAGGAGCTCGATATCCACAGCCTCGTGCCCATGTCCTCTCCCCACCATGGCCTCATGCCACCCCGCCATGGTCCCGCCCCACAACCAACTTCGTCGGTATCACAGAGATCGATGTCATTGCTGGCGTCCATCCTCGGCGACGACGACCTGGCATGGCTCTAGGCCAAGGCGGTTGCCGAGGCAAAGAATCTCTGCCTGGCCGCCTAGAAGGGCATGCAGCTGGCGGCCAAGCTGCCGTCCAAGCACACTCCACCTGTGGTCTTCCTGCAGGTCGTATTGTGGCTGAAGATACTAAAGATACCAAAGATAAACGCAGAAACTTTAAAAAGATCATCTCAACAAGGTATGCAAGTAATTTCTTTTGGGTGTTTGAATTGCCACATCTTGGGTTTTGTTTTCAGTCCATTATATATTCTAGGGAAAAACTTCATCTCATTTCATAGACCAAATAATATTTAACTACAGGACCAGATTCGCGTAAACTAATTTGCAAGGTTTATTCGATTTTGTGCATGACAAGGGGCAAGTAGAATTTTTTCTGTATGCACTTAGCAAGATTAAAGTAAGAGGCACAAAGTGAATCAAGTGTCTTAACAAGCAATTTAAAAGTGGAAGTAGATAAACAACTTACTAATCCACATAGAAGTGTGTTGAGTATTGAAATTTGATTTGCCGCATTGCAATGGTCCGCTATGGTCCTGCAGTAATATGTGTATGACAGCAAAAGGATCTTCAAATTAGTATGTACACTAACTTATCCATTATAATTCGATATAGTATATGAGATAACTTGAACATCTCTAGAAACCAGTGTGGAAAAAATATAACAGCCAAATCGCACGTGTGGATTTTCATATGCACATTCCCAGACGCTACAAACTTGATCAGAGCCGAGAGCAAGGAAATGCATATCACAGTTTCAATGACCGCTAGGAGAACCCTCTCCACATCTGCGTGTTGAGAGACTTGAGATATTAATTTTGCAGGCACTCCACACAAGCACATGCATGTTATGTTAGCAGAGTAGAAGAGCCATCATCTTAAGTTAGGGTATACATTATCATTTTGGGTATGATCAAATGGAAATACCTGCTCATGTCGTCCTTTGATCCACTCATCCAAATCATCCTACAAAGCTCATGCATAATGGTTTAAGAAATAAAGTATATATGCTCAAAGGACGAGATTGATAGCTAACAAATAGTTGATGCTTACAATTAGCTTGTGGTCTCCTCCTCCAACATGTGTTTCCTGTTTGAGTGTTGTGAAAGGTCAGGAGGTCTAGGCAGGTCAAGGCGATGGCCACCTTCAACTTTGGCAATGCAAACCCCCTCTCGATGGCCCTCTCCACAACATCATCCATCCGCGTGTTGAGAGACTTGAGCTATTAATTTTGGAGGCACTCCACACAAGCACATGCATGTTATGTTAGCAGAGTAGAAGAGCCATCATCTTAAGTTAGTGTATACATTATCATTTTGGGTATGATCAAATGGAAATACCTGCTCATGTCGTCCTCTGATCCACTCATCCAAATCATCCTAAAAAGCTCATGCATAATGGTTTAGGAAATAAAGTATATATGCTCAAAGGACAAGATTGATAGCTAACAAATAGTTGATGCTTACAAGTAGCTTGTGGTCTCCTCCTCCAACATGTGTTTCCTGTTTGAGCGTTGTTAAAGGTCAAGAGGTCCAGGCGGGTCAAGGCAATGGCCACCTTCGACTTTGGCAATGCGAACCCCCTCTCGGTGGCCCTCTCCACAACATCATCCAACATATTGACATTTAGCTGACTGAAAGGAACTATAGCAAGGAAAGGGGAAATGTATCATCAGATAATTGTTTGGGCCAAATAGCAGAATCTTACTTGATTCATCAAATTACACTGCTAGGTGCTTGCAGAAGAAACAATGGCACTAGGAAAGATAGCACGAGGAAAGATTCGTGTATGCATGTGCCTTTAGCAAGCAATAGCAAAAGGCAAAAGAATAATAATAAATAAATGCTCAAATAATAATCTTTGATAGGACGCGCCCTTGGCGCGCCGCCTTCGCGGAAGCTCGGCCACCCCCCTTCCAAGGTATTTTTTTTTACTAAGCAATGTGCTTTGACTGACATTTTCAATAGATCAAAGCAGCAGAAATGCAACTTTATCTAGAAGAGAATCACATTGTAGACATTAACAGGTGCAAATGCAAAAGGCAAGTAGTATTATGATCTACAAATCATGTCAAAACAATATCGGTTCCAATTGAAGCAAGCTATTATGAACTCGATGGCTAACCATCAAGCATCGGTAAGGCACCCACCTTCTAGTAAGGCAAAACAATGAAGCAACACGTATGCAGCAGCTACCAAGTAACAACCCATCGAGGCCCCGTCTTGAATTCGAACACCGGCATGGCTGGCAGTGCCGCCTTGTCGAGCCCCCCTCAGCTGGTCCTCTTCCTTGTCATCTCTGTCACGGCGCCAGATCCATCCTGCATGGCGCCCAGGCACACCGCCGTAAATGTCACCACGAGCTCTAGCATCCCGCCGGAGTTGCAGCACTCGCACCCTCCATCCGTTGATGTCACTACTGCCGACAACCTGATGTCGTTGTTCGCTTACCAAACAAGGAATGGAAAACGAAATATTAAGCAAATTATTTCATGATTAATTCCAATGCATTGCACGAACAAACATCTGTATAAACAAAGTGGAAAGCAACGGCAAATTATGAGCTTAATAAGTGGCCAGGCACCATGATACTTATTTTGAAAGCAACGACAATAAGATTCTAAATAATGTGCACCCACACAAACAACACACTGCTCATTTCTGAAAAGAAAGCACTACTCACTGTTGGAAAATGACTACCACAAAATTGACAGTGCAGCCGGAGTAGAGACAATAAGGCAATGCTGGAAGGAAAAAAATATTGATCATTGGTAACACGGTTGGTCAAAAGACTGCAATTTAGAGCAGTAGCAAAGCTTAGCTGTAGCCCAAAACAGCAGATCCATACTGATACGGCTGCCCAACATGCAGCAACAGTACCATCAGGCACTCATCTCCCGAGTCCTAATAGCTTTAGAATTGTGGTGTCCGCTATGATAATAAACACAACAAAATACTCATGAGTTGTTGTTTCTCAGATTCTGGAAAAGCGGGTGTGGTGTCCGCTATGATAATAAACACAACAGAATACTCATGAGTTGTTGTTTCTCAGATTCTGGAAAAGCGGGCACAAACTTGCAAGATATCTCGAGAAGAGTCGCTCCCATCATTTTTGCTGCATCATTACCTTTGCTAGAATCACCATCAATAGATAGGCAGACCTGAAAGGTTTTATGATTGTCAAGATTATCACCCAACAAGTAGATTGGTGTAAATGGAAGAATATCAAAAGAACATCAGTGTGGGAACATGGAAGACATAGATCTACAATGTCGCTTGTTCATATTTCTTGATAACAATAGTATTACGCTATTCAATTAAACAAAGAGAAAAAGAACATGCTCTAGATAGTATAACGCTAGCAGCAAGCTATACCCGGCTGGATCTAAGCAATCACACTGGATCGATGGACTAATGATGCATTTATGCTCTCAACCTGTCTGACAAATAATCAGACATTATAATGTACAATACACAGATGGCCATACTTTTTTGTGGAAGTATTAGCATACAAAAGCTAGAGTAAAAGACACATACGCTGCATTGAAGAAACTATATTCTGGAGATATGTATGCATCATTGTTCATATCATTAAATCAAGTCCAAATGATAAGCCAGACTGACCCTGTAAAGTGTTTACATACCATGACCAGACCCCCGACCACTTCTTTGATGTTCTGAATTTCTAAGCCAACATTTTCACCCACTGCTCTTCTGGTGACCAAGCAAAAGAGTTCAGGACATGTTAGTATAATTGACACTTATTGGCAGCAAGTGAATAATCAAATACATGGTGTAGCTGGTAAATGAACCCTAGATTTTGTATTGGATAATTCAGTAGCATTGAGAAAAATGAAAGCATTGGATACTACATGATCCTAAATAGTATCTGCAACCTGCAACATCTACAACTATTAATAGTTATCTAATACATCTTGGAATTCATTGAATATGAAGCGATGGAAAAGGATAAAACAAAGCCAGACCTTCATTGAATTGTTAGGAATTATGGCGCAGACTCAGACTGAAGCTTTCTAACAGAAGTAACAAATCTCAACGAATGGCAAGCTGCGCTGAACCAATCAAAAAGTGTTTTCCTTAACTTTCAATGCCCAAGAAACAATACATGTATATATATGACACTCGCACGAAAGCAAAACTTTCAATCTTGAATTAGGATCAATCCTTGTTGGCCATGAGGATATCACTCAACTTTGAGCTATGTCTGACCCTCCTTGAGTGACATTCCATAGAAATTCCCATACACCTTTGGTCATTTAAACGAGACAGATAATAACACAAACCTCCAAAGAACCAGTGAAACTCCCTTGAGAATAGAGAAACAGGAAGCATGAGAGGCAAAACGAGAGGGAGAGGGCTCAAAGAGAGGATCTTCTCATTGTCACATCAACGACATCCGCTCGAGCCACATCTCGCCAGAATCAGCCAAACGTACACCAATAAAGAAGAAACGATCAACAACATATGTGAAAAGGTCCAACGCCTTGCAAAATTTTGGTAGCTACTTCAGTAGTGAACTATATGTTCTGGTTTCAGAGATAAATGCTAACTTCAGTTCCATGGGATGACTCTCAATGCCAAGTTCGGTACTCGCATGGAATTGAAGTCGGAATATACAATATTGTCCAATGGTTGTCCAAAATGCTAGTTCCGGTTCCATGACATACAACACAAATGATACAAGTAAAGCAGGGTTTGAGACAAAATACAGTAATCAAACATAGAAATGCACGGCCTAGAAATATGTAGAAGCATTCATGAAACAAGTAGTACTAAGGCTGGCAGTCTGGCACTATATCATAACCTCACTGAAATCCAATGAAGCAGTACCAAACTTTTGCTTACGGACTTCCAATGAAGCACTTTATTCCAAAATCCCAATATAGGAACTTTTTATAAGATAATAGAATTCTTTTGACAACCAAGCAGCCTCTTCTGTATGCTAACTACGGGTATCAGCAAATCAATACTCATTCCACAAAAGATAAATTGTATACCTCCTTAGAAAAGCACCATATTCAAATATTTACCCAACAAATTTCTAAAACATGCAGGTTGTGACTTGGAAGTAATGCCTGCAAATTCACTTTATCAAGAATCACAAGAGGAGCAGCAAGTCAAGAAACTGTCCTGTACTCTGCAATACCAAGAGGACAGTTAGAAGGTGTGCATTATCTTCACCAGATTATCACTGATGTGAAGATACTCATATGGAGATTAAAAAGAAAATGCATACCCATCCCGATTTCAAGGGTTCGTTCCTCCATGTCGACATTGCCATTTGCAATGACCATGTTTCTGAAATATAAAAGCCTGACATACCAACATCAACAGAGTAGGCTAAGCTAACATAATACATTTCAAATCAAATAAATCCCTAGATGTACACTTGCTTCCGACGATCCCTGCAAATAGAAGGAACACAAATGAGAGATGGAGATACATAAATAGCAAGATCAGGACGAGATTAATGCATCATTATCTTGGGAGCTTGGAGGGAGAGAGGCTGACGGACCAGATCTAGGACTCCACAGGTGCGATAGTAGAAGATGCGCTGTCGTAGTGCGAGGTCGTGAGCAGCGGTTCTTCCTCCTCGACCCCGGCTGCGCACACAACCCAGTTGCTGCCGCACTGATAGGGACAATCTAATCCGTCCTCTGCCACGTCATCGTCTTCTGCGCCGCTACTCCTAAACTGGTGATCAAGACTTATCAGGATAACATGATTAATTGAGCACCTAAGTATGACAATATGGTTGTTAGAGATTCAACAAGAGTAAACATATATGGTCTATGTTCTGGAGATAATCGTGTCAGGCAGATAAAACTTGTAGTTAAGTATTATTTTTTATGCATCAGTAAATTACAGGGTTAATATAAGCATTTGATATGGCAAGAAACAATCGTGAACAAGGCTATAAATGTATTGATCGAAGAACCATGTTTATAGATTTCTGAATGAAAGCCGTGGTGATAGAGTGCTTTATAGACGGATTTAGTTCTGCTGCTATCATCTTTAGCTTTGAAGCATATTTAGTAAGTGAATGAAAAGTAAATGAACGTTAAAAATGATCTTTGTAAATTGTAGTTTGAGGCAAGCATATGAAAAGAAAGAAACCTATTTGAATCAAGCTGAAACAAATGTATCTTTTAAGAAGAAGTTGTTTTTGGTTGACATGACAAGATCCACGATATGCACATATATTTTTATTTTGCAACAAAACCAACGCACCATGTAAAGAACTCAGGTAGACACTTTACAAAAAGAGAAGACATGCAGAACTCATTTCATCCCCTTTGTGCGGCAGACATGAATAAAAAATTTAAAATCTTGAACTATGACAGGCATAATGGCTACAGCTAAGCATCATCCATATAATTAATCATGAAGGCAAAATCTAAAACAATGACTAAAGTAGTAGATTACTATAATCCATGGTAAAGGCATTCATGTTAATCAGACAGTAGGTGAAACTAACCCTTAACCTGCAAATAACAAATTCAATGTGGCAATCGATGAGCTAGTGCATGAAAAGCTTTTATAAACTTTTTGATAGAAGCTTCGATGAGAATAGAGTTTGAAGTCCTGTACCAGATGGTTCACGCTGCCGTTTAGTGCAACCGGCGGGCCGTAGCGTGTTGCTGGCGCCGGTCACCAGGGCATTGCAAAGAACACCAATTCAGGATGTGTCCTCTGCAGCTTTCCACCGTTGCCTACCAAGTTAAAGTAAAGAAAGAGAATATTGTGAAACTTTCTAGCCTCGCATTTCCCTCGTAAATCATCATTCTAAGATGAGTGCCAGGTATCAGAAGAGCCAAACATCAATGAGAACAAATCAACAACTATTATAAATCCTTTCAAAATTCCCAAATCACGAACCACATGCCCCAAAACAACCAATCTCCAGTTCTCCACCAAAATCTCTCAGCACATCAAAATTATAAAATCACGTTACCTACATGTTAGGTTACACCTCAGCTTACCATGACAGTATCTTGAACAGGAGATACAGTTTCATATCAACCGATCTTGGCTTCCCTGAACATTGAATTTGCAGCTCTAACTTCTGCAAAGGAATTCAGAGTAGCCTTGTTCATTTTCTGTAAAAGTTTGCCAAGCTACAATCCATTAATTCAATCGGATTTGCACCAATTTATTTGATAGATGACACTATAACAAACACTTTTTTACAAATTATAAAAAATAAAGTTATTTATTTTGTTTTCAAATTTCATATTCCTTTTTAACTTTACTTACTTAGTCACACTTACACTGAATTTTGTTAGTGCACAATAGGGCACTGAACAGTTATGCACAAACTGAAAAAGAGCAAAGCATATACAGTTCTCTCATCAACTGGGTGCCCCAGAATAAGATAAAAAAATGTCATTTTAAAAAAGAAACTGAAATGTTCTGTAACGAGTAGTTACACTAACAATAACGGAGCACAAAAGCATAACTGAATAAATTTAGGAACACCTTAAACTTGTTCCTCCTTTTTTAGGTCTATTTACTCAAATCAGATTTGCACTGAGTTTTAAGTACTATACAACAAACATTTCTCCACAAATTAGAATTTTCAACTTTATTGTTCAGTAACACAGAATTGCACTCAATGCACAACAGGATAAACGATAACAATGCCCTGATATTTTCAATTCTACGCAGAGGAGAACTTTGTAAATACTTCTTCATACATATAATTTGTAGGATAATACTCATTTACTACAGTTTATACTGGAAAGTAAAACAGAAATTGAACAAATATTCAAGAGGAAACAGTTGTGGAACCTAAAGTTAATTCACTGAAAAAGTATGATGTGATGTTGTACACTAACTGATTTCTCTGTTCATCTCCTTGCTTGTACATACTACATAGTATATATTCATAAATTAGATGGAGGAAAAGAAACCGTATACATAATATTGGAAGCCGAAAACAAAATCTACATAATTTCCCATTTATGTACTCTCTTCGCCTTCATCCATGCCACCGCGCTACTGTAAGTTAATTATGATTTAGCTAGCACTAACTCTTGTAGAGAATGGTAATTAACTTATTTAGCTCATTCTTATGTAGTGCAATCTGCCATAACCAACAACGTCAAAACGGAGGATATAACCTTTTAGTAGCAGGAGAACTTGTAGTGCGCCTTTTTCTCCGATATGCATCGTACAGTGCACTTCTCCTAGGCATCATATATATACAGGAAAAAGTAAGATACAAATTAAATGAAATACAGAACAGAGTACAGAAAAATATAGGAATGTCTGAATGTCCATTGCCCGCACCAGCAACTATTGAATATCTGAATCAAAATCAAGAAATTAAACTCATGGGAAAAAATGTAGATCAAGTACAAAGATTGAAGCGGGGATCATAAGGAGACAAACTGAAAAGAACGGCAAGGTGCCATTATGCAGTTTCTGAGAAGAATACAAATGACCAGATTTCGACAATACATAAGTACCTGAAGTCAAAAGGATATAATTTGTATGAAGATAAGTCTAAGATGTAGCTAAATTTGGTATGTGCTTATAACTGTGATGATACACAGAATCTCTGATTTATAAGGATGTTAGCTAATAATAGAATAAGAGAAACATTATAAACTGAGTACAGAAAGTTTATAAACAGAACCTTATAAACTACTCCCTCGTCCCATAACATAAGGATGTTAGCTAATAATAAGAATAAGAGATAAAAAAAATTCTATTGTAACAGTTTAGCTCAATCCAAAATTGTTTGATTGTTCATTACTCTTGAAGGGGAGCCTTGGCGCAGTGGTAAAGCTGCTACCTTGTGACCATGAGGTCACGGGTTCAAGTCCTGGAAACAGCCTCTTACAGAAATGTAGGGAAAGGCTGCGTACTATAGACCCAAAGTGGTCAGACCCTTCCCCGACCCTGCGCAAGCGGGAGCTACATGCACCGGCTGCCCTTTTTGTTCATTACTCTTGAAGGACAAATTTTCTATTCAAATCAACATAAATTCCTCACTGTATCAAAAAAAGTAAGAAATGCTTTTTTGGGAAAACCTAAACTTATTTGATTTAACCAACTGGAAAAAAGAAGAGGTAAGAGGAAGACAACATACACAAATGAAAAGTTCCAGACAAACGGTTGAATGACCGAGCAGCCATTGAAGAAGATCCCAAGTTCGGATTCAAAACAAAGAAAGCAGGTTCAGCAGCCACTGAACAAGACCCCAAATTCAGGACAGGAGAAGCACGCAACAAACTGACCGCCAAACCAGAGGATTGGCCAGCTGAAACAAAACAATAAATACACATCATGATTAGTATTTATATATGTATAAAAAACAAAAGGAGGGAATGAAAATAAATGCTCACCAGATGAGACAACAGGTCACTTTCCTTGACGAATCTCTCGACGACGCTCCCGCGCTCCACTGGAAAGGATGACATCATCGGGAGTAGACCATCTAATAATAATAAAAAGGATGCAATCAGCCAAGGCCTTTAATCAAACACAATTAGCCAAGGGCTTAGTGAGAGGAGAACACAGTGGGCTTAATCAAAAGAGAACATAGGAGCCCAAAAAACAAGACGCAAATACATTCAGCCAAGGCTTCTAATCATACACAATTGGCCAAAGGCCTAATCAACTGCTACCGCTTGGTGCGGCTGCTACTCGCCTCCTCCCGTCGGTGAAGACGACAAGGCCGGCGGCCACGCACGAAGAAGTGCGGGAGGAGGGGGATGATTCAGGGCCGTGACGGGAGGAGAGAGGAGGTAAATCGGAAACGAGATTGGGAGGGGCTGTGCGCTGTGGCGGCGGTGCAGTGGGGCTGGGAACCCTAGAGCTGGGGGAGAGGAAACGAGAGAGATGGGGGGACGATGCGTGCGTGGGCTGCCTTCCTGGTAGCGTGCCGATGTAAATCCTTGTGCCCGAGGGAGTTTTGTAATGCGGCGGGGGAAGGGGTCGTTGGCACGCAGGGCAGCGGCCGCGGTGGGACGTGGGGGCGGCGGCCGTGGCTGGATCTGGGCGCGATGGCCACGGCTGGAGCTGAGGCGGCGGCCGCGGCGGGAGGTGGCGGGGGCGGCCACGACGGGAGGTGGAGGTCGCGGTGCGGAGACGGGTTAGCGTTTGAGGGAGGAAGATGGGGGAGGGGATCGGCGGCGGCTGCGAGGGCGAGGGCAACGGCGAGGGGATCTGGTGTGGTGTCGCTCGAGGGCACCTGGAGGCTTCGCCCGCTCGCTCGCTCGTTCGCACGTTGCCAGTCCAACACGGGTTTTTTTTCGCTTAGAGGGTACTGAGTAAGCAGAGGTGGGAGGATGACGAAAATAAAACGGAGGTGGGAGGATGACGAAAATAAACCAGCGAAAATAAACCACGCGAACTATTCACCAAATGCTCCATTAGGAGTAGAGATAGAAGCCGCGGTAGTACCGCTCTGGAGCGGTAGTAAAAAATTACATCCGCTCCAATTCGTGGTAGTACCGCTGCAACCTTTTCAGAACACCAAAACTGCCACAACTTCTGCAAACGGACTCCGAGTTCAACGAAATCAAGTTTGTTGGAAAGCTAGCGACAAGGCCTAACACAATCTTGATAGAAACAACAATAAGAATCAAATTAGAAAAGGCCCAAAAGAAAATGGTGAGAACCCTTCCTCGAATAGGACCGGTAAAACCTCCAACACCGAAAACGCAATAGAAGAAGCATGTGAACTCCGTTTTCGATGAACTCGAGCTTGTCAAGAAGATGAACACAAGCTCTAAAATCTAAAAAAAATACAAATAAGAATCAAGAAAGATGATGCAAGCATACAATGGTTTGAGCTCTTGACGAACGATACGATCAAGCTAGTCACTCGAGAGCCCCCCTTGATAGTACGGCTATCGATCCTATAACCCGGTCTCCAAACTATCACCATGAGACCGGTAAAATATAAAACCTATCAAGGGCAAACCTTCGCCTTGCACGAAGTCCACTTGAGCTAGATGACGATGATGATCTTGACTCCTTCAAGTTGGACCACCTTTCTTGATAGCGCTCGCTCGACGAAGACTAGTTGATTGCTCCCCCATACTCCACTATGGGTGAGCCACTCTTGAGCACATCTTCACAAGTCGATTGACACCAAAATAGACAGCAAGCTTCAAGCACTTGATCTCTTCATGATGCTCCACTTGAACTTGCACATGACAATCTTGATGACGATCACCACTTGATGTCATCCTCTCCATGGGTTGAGTGATATCTTCCTCTTGGCACAAGCCCATGAACACGTACCCACATAGAACTCTCACATAGACCATGGGTTAGTACACAAAGCACAATGGACAATGCTTACCATACCATGGGATCACTTGATCCCTCTCGGTACATCTTCTACGCTTTGTGAGTTGATCAACTTGATTCACTCTTGACTTAATCTTGATCAATCTTGAAACTTTCCAACTCTCTTCATTTGAATGATGTCTTGAAGGTAAACATGAATGATCACACAATCTTCTTCTTCAAGATATGCTTGCAATAAGCTCAACACTTGCATGACCAATTTTTGGATAATTCCTTAATAGCACATTGGTCAACACATAAACTCCTTGAAACCAACACATGGACTTCAAGAAAAGCCTATGGAAAAATCCTTCAAATATAACTCAATGCAACCATTAGTCCATAGAGAATGTCATCAATTACCAAAACCACACTTGGGGGCACCGCATGTCCTTTCAATCTCCCCCATTTTTGTAATTGATGACAATTATTTTCAAGAGAGTTTATAAAAGGAATTATGCATCACCATGCAATGCAACAACCAATAGTGCATGCGTATGAGATGCAAATGCTAAGGAACAAAACCAAAGCAAGAAGAGATATCTCTCTAAACTTCTCCACAAAACTCTCTGAAACTTCTCCCCCATTGGCATCGATTGCCAAAATGGGAGAAAAGCTTAGAAGGCTAATGTATTGTGTTCCTCCATAAATTGTGTATTTCTCAACAAGAGAGTGGAATGTCATACACATATCCAAAGCTAAAAACTTGGAGGAAGACAAACTATATTGAGGCACAAAGATTGTTAAAGAAAGATATGCCACAAAGACAAATCAAAGAGAGACACATGCAATCAAGCAATCAAAAGATACCAATTCAAGCAAGCAAACAAAAGATATCAATTGAACCAACTAGACCAAGGATCCTATGAGCCCCAAGAATAAATGATATTATGATATGAGCAGAGGAGTGTTCTGAAAAAATTAGAGAAGCTCCCCATGATTTGTGCACAAATAAGAATATTCGTATTGGATACAAAGTGCACAAAATAGGATCATAGATCCCCAAAAATCAATAGAAACTTACAACAAGTGCAAGTTAGAACATAGGAGACAAAGCCTAGCACTTGCAACAAACACATGGTTGAGCAACATGTAAAAGAGGCAACTTAAGAATAGGCTCAACCAAAATGATGTGTGTGAGTCATGGCAAAGCACTTGAGAAGACTAAAATAACGATGAGCATTAAGCATCAACATAGTCTTGGATAAATGAGATACACGGTGCATGACATTCCTCCCCACACAGACCCAGCAAGAAAATGGGTTCACAAGCGCACTAAAAATGCAAAATGAATAACCAACATGTGACAACCCATGGTGAAGAAAGAAAAAGAAAGCCTTATCAAGACGAGGGATACCAATTAAGATGGCAAAAGCCTCGTAAAGACAAGCATGAGGAAAATAATCTTCACCACACAAGATTGCATCAAGATGCAACAAGATATAAGATCCACACTCAAGACAAATCCGCACATATGTAACTTCTCTCAAGTGTATAAGATTCTAGGTAGATGAAGATCATGATGATATCAATCCACAAAGAAGGATGCACACATGAAATAGTTACAAAAATGAAGGAATAAGATATCCACATGGAAGTCATACATATATCAATAAGATATTTGCTTAAAGGCATAGCAAAAGGCTAGATATGGTCTTATTGTATATAAATGAGTTCCAACCACACGAGCATCAAAGACATCACAACTAGCAACAAGAAATCATTGTTGGGATGCTTTGAGAAAGGAAACAAGTATCACAAGAAAGAAAGAATTACATGCCATGTACAACCTACACAAGGTTGATGCAAGAAATGTGTGCATGAAGTAGATGATGATACTTGTTACTGATGTCTACTACACAACCTTCTTCTTGTAGACGTTGTTGGGCCTGCAAGTGCACATGTTTGTAGGACAGTAGCAAATTTCCCTCAAGTGGATGACCTAAGGTTTATCAATCCATAGGAGGCGTAGGATGAAGATGGTCTCTCTCAAACAACCCTGCAACCAAATAACAAAGAGTATCTTGTGTCCCCAACACACCCAATACAACGGTAAATTGTATAGGTGCACTAGTTCGGCGAAGAGATGGTGATACAAGTGCAATATGGATGGTAGATAAAGGTATTTGTAATCTGAAATTATAAAAACAGCAAGGTAACTAATGATAAAAGTGAGCGTAAACGGTATTGCAATGGTAGGAAACAAGGCCTAAGGTTCATACTTTCACTAGTGCAAGTTCTCTCAACAATAATAACATAGATAGATCATATAACAATCCCTCAACATGCAACAAAGAGTCACTCCAAAGCCACTAATAGCGGAGAACAAACGAAGAGATTATGGTAGGGTACGAAACCACCTCAAAGTTATTCTTTCGGATCAATCTATTCAAGAGTTTGTACTAGAATAACACCTTAAGACACAAATCAACCAAAACCCTAATGTCACCTAGATACTCCATTGTCACCTCAAGTATCCGTGGGCATGATTATATGATATGCATCACACAATCTCAGATTCATCTATTCAACCAACACAAAGTACTTCAAAGAGTGCCCCAAAGTTTCTACCGGAGAGTCAAGAACGTGTGCCAACCCCTATGCATAGGTTCATGGGTGGAACCCGCAAGTTGGTCACCAAAACATACATCAAGTGGCACATGATATCCCATTGTCACCATAGATAATCACAACAAGATATACGTCAAGTGTTCTCAAATAAAGACTCAATCCGATAAGATAACTTCAAGAGGAAAACTCAATTCATCACAAGAGAGTAGAGGGGGAGAAACATCATAAGATCCAACTACAATAGCAAAGCTCGGGATACATCAAGATCGTGCCATAGAGGGAACACGAGAGAGAACATGAGAAAGAGAGATCAAACACATAGCTACGGGTACATACCCTCAGCCCCGAGGGTGAACTACTCCTTCCTCGTCATGGATAGCGCCGGGATGATGTAGATGGCCACCGGTGAAGGATCCCCCCTCCGGCAGGGTGCCGGGAAGGGCTCCCGAGAGGTTTCTGGTGGCTACAGAGGCTTGCGGCGGCAGAACTCCCGATCTATCTTGATTTTTGATGTTTTTAGGGTACGAGGGAATATATAGGCGAAAGAAGTCGGTCGGGGGAGCCTCGAGGGGCCCACAAGAGGGTAGGGCACGTCTAGGGGGGGTGGGCGCGCCCCCCTATCTCGTGGCCTCCTCGAAGATCTTCTGATGTGCACTCCAAGTTCCTGGGATTGGTTCTGTTCCAAAAATAACTTTGCCGAAGGTTTCATTCCGTTTGGACTCCGTTTGATATTCCTTTTCTTCGAAATACTGAAACAAGCAATAAAACAGCAATATGGGCTGGGCCTCCAGTTAATAGGTTAGTCCCAAAAGTAATATAAAAGTGTATAATAAAGCCCATAATCATTCAAAACAGATAATATAATAGAATGGAACAATAAAAAATTATAGATACGTTGGAGACGTATCAAGCATCCCCAAGCTTAATTCCTGCTCGTCCTCGAGTAGGTAAATGATAAAAAAACAGAATTTTTGATGTGGAATGCTACCTAGCATAATTCTTAATGTAATTTTCTTTATTGTGGCATGAATGTTTAGATCCAAGTGATTTAAAATAAAAGTTCATATTGACAAAAGAAATAGCAATACTTCAAGCATACTAATAAAAGCAATCATGTCTTCTCAAAATAACATGGCTAAAGAAAGTTCATCCCTACAAAATCATATAGTTAGGCTATGCTTCATTTTCGTCACACAAAGATGTTCCCAAGTTTTATACCCCCGATGACAAGCCAAGCAATTGTTTCGTACTTAAATAATCTCAAACTTTTTCAACCTTCACATAATACAGGAGCGTGAGCCATGGATATAGCACTATGGGTGGAATAGAATAATGATTGGGGATTGTGTGGAGAAGACAAAAAAATGCGAAAGTCTCACATTGACGAGGATAATCAACGGGCTATGGAAATGCCCATCAATTGATGTCAACATGAGGAGTAGGGATTGCCATGCAACGGATGCACTAGAGCTATAAATGAATGAAAGCTCAACAAAATAAAACTAGTGGGTGTGCATTCAACTTGCTTGCTCACGAAGACCTAGGGCATTTGAGGAAGCCCATCATAGGAATATAGAAGCCAAGTTCTATAATGAAAAATTCCCACTAGTATATGAAAGTGACAACCTATGAGACTCTCTATATGAAAACATGGTGCTACTTTGAAGCACAATATATGAGACTCAATAAAGAACAAGGTGCTACTTTGAAGCACAAGTGTGGAAAAAGAGATAGTAGCATTGCCCCTTTATTTATTTTCTTTTTTTTTCTTTTTCTTTTTTTTCTTTTCCTTTTTTTTCTTTGGTCTTTTTTTTGGGCAATGCTCTAATAATGATGATCATCACATTTCTATTGATTACAACACATGAATTACAACTCGAAACTAGAACAAGATATGACTCTATATGAATGCCTCCGCGGTGTACTGGGATGGTGCAATGAATCAAGAGTGACATGTATAAAAAATTATGCATGGTGGCTTTGCCATAAATATGATGTCAACTACATGATCATGCAATGGCAATATGACAAGTAATGTATGTCATGATGATGATGAACGGAACGGCGGAAAGTCGCATGGCAATATATCTCGGAATGGCTATGGAAATGCCATAAATAGGTAGGTATGGTGGCTGTTTTGAGGAAGATATAAGGAGGTATATGTGTGATAGAGCGTATCATATCACGGGGTTTGGATGCACCGGCGAAGTTTGCACCAACTCTCAAGGTGAGAAAGGGCAATGCACGGTACCAAAGAGGCTAGCAATGATGGAAAGGTAAAAGTGCGTATAATCCATGGACTCAACATTAGTCAAAATAACTCATATACTTATTGCAAAAGTTTAGAAGTCATAAAAAACCAAGCACTACGCACATGCTCCTAGGGGGATAGATTGGTAGGAAAAGACCATCGCTCGTCCCCGACCGTCACTCATAAGGATGCATAAGCCAGGTACACTTCATGTTACACAACTTTAACCATACGTGCATGCTACGGGACTTGCTAACTTCAACACAAGCATTCTTTAAATTCATAATCATCCAACTAGCATGACTTTAATATCACTACCTCCCTATCTCAAAACAATTATCAAGTATCAAGTTGATCATAACATCCAATTCACTTCTATGATAGTTTTCATTCAAATTACCATGCCGTTTAAGACTCTCAAAATAATATAAGTGAATCATGAGAGTTCATTAATTTCTACAAAATAAAACCACCGCCGTGCTCTAAAAAGATATAAGTGAAGTACTAGAGCAAACGGCAAACTACTCCGAAAGATATAAGTGAAGATCAATGAGTAGCTAAATAATTATGTAACTATGTGAAGACTCTCTCTCATTAAATAATTTCAGATCTTGGCATTTTATTCAAACATCAAGCAAATAAAAACAAAATGACATTGCAAGGATAGCACGACTCATGTGAAGAAGCAAAAACTTAGGTTCAACCGATACTAGCCGTTAATTGTTGAAGAAGAAAGGTGGGATGCCTACCGGGGCATCCCCAAGCTTAGATGCTTGAGACTTCTTGAAATATTATCTTGGGGTGCCTTGGGCATCCCCAATCTTGAACTTTTGTGTCTCCTTAATTCCTTTTATATCACAGTTTCCTAAATCTCGAAAGCTTTATTCACACCAAACTCAACAAGAACTCGTGAGATAAGTTAGTATAAAACAATGCAAAAACCTTATCATATTCTACTGTAACAAATTACTAACATTATTATTCAATATTGCATACTAAATGTCTCTGCATATTTAATACTCCTATCATCAAATAGAATCATTAAACAAGCAAGCATATGCAAACAATGCAAACATAACAGCAATCTGCCAAAACAGTACAGTATGTAAAGAATGCAAGAGTATCAATACTTCCCTAACTCCAAAAATTATAAGAAAAATACTACGCTTTAAAATATTTATCAGAGCTCATTATGCAAAAATATTCAACATTATATCACTCTCTGACTTTTCTAGGGAATTTTTGCAACAGCAGTAAACTTTCTGTTTTCAAAACAGCAACATGTATACTAGCAAAATAAGCATAGTAAAGGCTATCCTTGACATTTTTATTGAAAATAAAGATGCAAAACATTAATCCAAATAACATCAAGCAAATACTAACAAAAGAAATTGACGCTCCAAGCAAAACACATATCATGTGGTGAATAAAAATATAGCTCCAAGTAAAGTTACCGATGAACGAAGACGAAAGAGGGGATGCCTTCCGGGGCATCCCCAAGCTTAGGCTCTTGGTTGTCCTTGGATATTACCTTGGGGTGCCTTGGGCATCCCCAAGCTTAGGCTCTTACCACTCCTTATTTCATAGTCCATCGAATCCTTACCCAAAACTTGAAAACTTCAACCACACAAAACTCAACACAAAACTCTTAAGCTCCGTTAGTATAAGAAAATAAATCACCACTTAGGTACTGTAATGAACTCATTCTAAATTCATATTGGTGTTAAACCTACTGTATTCCAAGTTATCTATGGTTCATACCCTTACATACTAGCCATAGATGCATCAAAATAAGTAAACAACACAATGAAAACAGAATCTGTCAAAAATAGAACAGTCTTTAGTAATCTGTATCAAACGTATACTTCTGAAACCCCAAAAATTATGAAATAAATTGGTGTACCTGAGTAATTTGTCTATTAATCATATGCAAAATGAATCAACCTAAAAGAACTCTCCTGTAAAAAATGGCAGCTAATCTCGTGAGCGCTAAAGTTTCTGTTTTTTACAGCAAGATCATAAAGACTTCACCCAAGTCTTCCCAAAGGCTCTACTTGGCACTTTATTGAAACAAAAGCTATAAAACATGATTACTACAGTAACATAATAATGTGAAAACACAAAAACATTAAGGATAAATGTTGGGTTGTCTCCCAACAAGCGCTTTTCTTTAATGCCTTTCTAGCTAGGCATGATGATGGCAATGATGCTCACATAAAGGATAAGAATTGAAACATAACGGGAGCATCATGAAGAATATGACTAGCACATTTAAGTCTAACCCACTTCCTATGCATAGGGATTTTGTGATCAAATAACTTATGGGAACAATAATAAACTAGCATAGGAAGGCAAAACAAGCATAGCTTCAAGATTTTCAACACATAGAGAGGAAACTTAATATTATTGCAATTCCTACAAGCATATGTTCCTCCCTCATAATAATTTTCAGTAGCATCATGAATGAATTCAACAATATAACCAGCACCTAAAGCATTCTTTTCATGATCTACAAGCATTGAAATTTTACTACTCTCCACATAAGCAATTTTCTTCTCATGAATAATAGTGGGAGCAAACTCAACAAAATAATTATCATGTGAGGCATAATCCAATTGAAAACTAAAATCATGATGACAAGTTTCATGGTTATCATTATTCTTAATAGCATACAAGTCATCACAATAATCATCATAGATAGCAACTTTGTTCTCATAATCAATTGGAACCTCTTCCGAAATAGTGGAATCATCACTAAATAAAGTTGACACTCTTCCAAATCCACTTTCATATTCATCACAATAAGATTCAACATCCTCCAAAATAGTGGGATCAATACTACCTAGTTGACACTCTTGCAAACCCACTTTCATCAATATAATCATCGTAAATAGGAGGCATGCTTTCATCATAATAAATATTCTCATCAAAACTTGGGGGACAAAAAATATCATATTCATCAAACATAGCATCCCCAAGCTTGTGGCTTTGCATATCATTAGCATCATGGGTATTCATGGAATTCATACTAACAACATTGCAATCATGCTCATAATTCAAAGATTTAGTGAAAAACATTTTATAGATTTCTTCTTCTAGCATTTGAGCACAATTTTCCTTACCATCATTCTCACGAAAGATATTAAAAAGATGAAGCGTATGAGACAAACTCAATTCCATTTTTTTGTAGTTTTCTTTTATAGAATAAACTAGTGATAAAACAAGAAACTAAAAGACTCGATTGCAAGATCTAAAGATATACCTTCAAGCACTCACCTCCCCGGCAACGGCGCTAGAAAAGAGCTTGATGTCCACTACACAACTTTCTTCTTGTAGACGTTGTTGGGCCTGCAAGTGCACAGGTTTGTAGGACAGTAGCAAATTTCCCTCAAGTGGATGACCTAAGGTTTATCAATCCGTAGGAGGCGTAGGATGAAGATGGTCTCTCTCAAACAACCCTGCAACCAAATAACAAAGAGTCTCTTGTGTCCCCAACACACCCAATACAATGGTAAATTGTATAGGTGCACTAGTTCGGCAAAGAGATGGTGATACAAGTGCAATATGGATGGTAGATAAAGGTATTTGTAATCTGAAATTATAAAAACAGCAAGGTAACTAATGATAAAAGTGAGCATAAACGATATTGCAATGGTAGGAAACAAGGCCTAAGGTTCATACTTTCACTAGTGCAAGTTCTCTCAACAATAATAACATAGATAGATCATATAACAATCCCTCAACATGCAACAAAGAGTCATTCCAAAGCCACTAATAGCGGGGAACAAATGAGAAGATTATGGTAAGGTACGAAACCACCTCAAAGTTATTCTTTCAGATCAATCTATTCAAGAGTTCGTACTAGAATAACACCTTAAGACACAAATCAACCAAAACCCTAATGTCACCTAGATACTCCATTGTGACCTCAAGTATCCGTGGGCATGATTATACGATATGCATCACACAATCTCAGATTCATCTATTCAACCAACACAAAGTACTTCAAAGAGTGACCCAAAGTTTCTACCGGAGAGTCAAGAACGTGTGCCAACCCCTATGCATAGGTTCATGGGCGGAACCCGCAAGTTGGTCACCAAAACATACATCAAGTGGCACATGATATCCCATTGTCACCACAGATAATCACGGCAAGACATACATCAAGTGTTCGCAAATAAAGACTCAATCCGATAAGATAACTTCAAGAGGAAAACTCAATTCATCACAAGAGAGTAGAGGGGGAGAAACATCATAAGATCCAACTACAATAGCAAAGCTCGGGATACATCAAGATCGTGCCATAGAGGGAACACGAGAAAGAGAGATCAAACACATAGCTACTAGTACATACCCTCAGCCCCGAGGGTGAACTACTCCCTCCTCGTCATGGATAGCACCAGGATGATGAACATGGCCACCGGTGAAGGATCCCCCCTCCGGCAGGGTGCCGGGAAAGGCTCCCGAGAGGTTTCTGGTGGCTAAAGAGGCTTGCGGCAGCGAAACTCCCGATCTATCTTGATTTTCGATGTTTTTAGGGTACGAGGGAATATATAGGCGAAAGAAGTCGGTCGGGGGAGCCTCGAGGGGCCCAAGAGAGGGTAGGGCGCGCCCAGGGGGGTGGGCGCCCCCCTATCTTGTGGCCTCCTTGAAGATCTTCTGACGTGCACTCCAAGTTCCTAGGATTGGTTCTGTTCCAAAAACAACTTTGCCAAAGGTTTCATTCCGTTTGGACTCCGTTTGATATTCCTTTTCTTCGAAATACTGAAACAGGCAATAAAACAACAATATGGGCTGGGCCTCCGGTTAACAGGTTAGTCCTAAAAGTAATATAAAAGTGTATAATAAAGCCCATAATCATTCAAAACAGATAATATAATAGAATGGAACAATCAAAAAATATAGATAAGTTGGAGACGTATCAGTTACCGAGATACCATTGGAAGGATGTAGTAGATACCAATTGAAGGTAGATAGTAGTTCATTGATCATCCTAGCTTGACTCCAATAAGCACATGGTGACAACACCTTCCTTGTGAGTGAGCCGAGCATCCAATGCATCTCCAAATGTTCCTACAAGAACAACACAAACTAAACGGTACCCAAACTCATTGGGACCAAATAGTTAGAAACACCAATACATAGGACAAACTCCACATAAATATGTGCATATAGATATGAAAATGAATTTCATGCACATCTCATCCAATTTGAGACTTGGTGGAGTTTCCCCTATATATTGGGTCAAAGAAAGAAAGCATGCCAAATAAAATACATGAAGTAAATATGCATGCTCAAAACTTTCAAGGACCGAACCCAAAAGAAAAAGAAATAACAAGAGAAAATAGGATACCAAATGGAGAAATCATCACTTGGAAGTTATCATTAAAAGATACATCAAGGAATGATATATCCATTGATACACACATAAAGAAAGATATCAAACTCCCAAAAGAGAGAATGGTTCCAAACACACCAAGCCCTCTACAAAGTTTCATGATGGCACAAGTACCAAAAAGAATGACTTGCCTTCCACCAAAACACACTTGATAAAGATCACAAGAAGAGTGTTCTAAAGAAAATAGGATAGCTCCCCCACGAGTTGTGCATTATAGAGAAATTGCATTTGAATACAAAATGCACAAGGTGAGATCACCACTTTCACTATATCTAGAAAACACTAGACAAGAACAAGAAAATAGCAAGATCCGCAAGTGGTATGGAAGACAAGGGAGTTGACACGATCCTTGGCAAGAGATAAGGCAAATAAAAACAAAAACCAATGTAAATATGATCAATAAATTCTACCACAGATAAGTGACTACCAATTGTCAAAAGACAAGAAGTATTTGGAAATAATTCCCGGTGGTAGATAACAAGGATATCCAGCATCATCTTCACAACAAACACAAGCAAATTGCAACTTGTAGAGCTAACATGTCACCTAGGAACAACATAATTAATAACATCAACTCTAAGTGACAATATCTCAAATGTACACATTTTCTAGGCTTGTAATATGCACATAGCATATTACTCCCCCATAATGTGATACCAAAGAAAACTTAACAAGAGGCAATAAGATGATCCAACGAGAGATAATCAATGGACCTTTTAGAATTTGAATTTCTCAAGAGAGATATACCACCTAGCGACTAGATAATCTTGTAATATCAATACTAGATGGTATTCCTCATGTACACACATTTATAGGATTGTGAGGTGCACAAAGCACATCACTCCCCCAAAATGGGATGTTCCATTAATCTCTCACACGAGCCAACTAGGATACAAACAAGAAGCATAAAGGCTCAACGCACAACACACACATACATGATGTGCAAACCAACACACACATACTTGATTGCTCAAGATAAGCAAGTTGGAAGCATAACATATACAAACACATGCAAGGAACAAAACCAAAACATGCAAGGGGGCAAGTAACTTTCAATGTAAATAAATTAAGTACAAGTTACCACAAGGAGGCACATTGGATATAAGATAGAAACTTGATAATCCAATTGACTTGGCTTGAGATAATAAGAATGATGAAGTCCCCTTAATTCTTCATAATGTAGCCAAGTCTCCAATGCCCTCCAACAACATCTATTGATCAAGTTTGAGCTAGTTGGTCCCCAACCAAGTTGGGTCCTAAGAGATTAGTCCCAATAGGCTTGGCTAACCAAATGTTTCTTTTCTTGACACCACTTTGAGTACTAACAACTTTGGCAAACACATTGCCAACCTTATCCTTCCTAAGATAATAGATATCATCAATAATAATTGGGTTGGATAAGTTACCACTAGTACATGAAGAAGCGAGGTGACCTTTCTCACGACATAGGTAGCAACGTCTACTCTTCACTTTCTTCTCACTTGATTTCTCAGCTTGAGAAGCATTAGCTTGAGTTTTCTTGGGAAGAGGCCTTTCTTCAACTTGAGGTTGAGTATAAGAGGGAACACTAATGGGCTTCTTCTTCAATGGGCAAGATCTAACATGATGCCCTTCTACTTTGCACTTGAGGCAAACAATCTTGGCCGAATTCTTGATTTGTTCTTGGCCATTCTTTTTGTTCGTCTTGGACTTCTTCTTCTTATTGGAGTTGAATTCAAGTCCACCTTTGTCATTGGGGGATTTTTGCACACTTAAGATATTGTTGAGTGTGGATTTCCCTTCATGACTCTTTTCCAAGTCTTTATTCAAGGAAGTGACTTGGGCCTTGAGCTCTTTGATTTCCTCTACATGGTTAGTCTCAACACAAGTACTAGAGGAAGTATAAGCTTCATCGTTAGAACAACAAGGCAAGGAAAGCAATTCATCACAAGAAGTACCAACATTATGAGTAGATGAATTACAAGGACTAGCACATGGCAATATAGTATTTTGACTAGAAGTAGTGCTAGTATCCACATGAGGCTCACTAGATGTTACCTTAGCAATCATGGCCTCATTAGCTATCTTTAGCACATTATGGGATACTAAAAGATCATCATGAGAGCTTGAGAGCTTTTCATGACTTTCTTCCAATTTCCCATTATTGCTAGATAGCACCTCAAGTTGAGCCCGTAGCTCAACATTCTCCTTCAAAATGGATGCTTCACAAGTAATAGAATTAGTAGCACAAGCATAATCATTTACAACAATAGGAGAGGACAACTTGGCAAGCTCTTTTAAATAAGAAGCTTTAAGTTGAGCATGAGACTCGGTGAGTTCGATGAGCTCACTCTTAATGACCCTAGAGCCATTTTTGAGGTGCTCAAAGTCCTCAAGGAGTCTAGCATGAGCAACTTCAAGCTTAGCATTTTTAGTTTTGAAATCACTGGCTACCTCAAGAGCTCTATCATGAGATTCCCTCACTCTAGATAATTCTAGAGCAAAAGTCTCCTCAAGAGATTCGAAGGTGGTTTGTTCATGTTCAAGAGCTTAAGATAGCTCCGCAATCTCATTTGCGTAATCACGCTCATGAGCTTCCATTTTATCAATGGTGACCTCATGCTCCTCTAGATGAGATTCCAACTCCTCAATGTATTTCTTGCCCTCAATGGCAATAGACATGATTTCCATGAAGTTGGAACGAGCAAGTTTATTTTTGTGAAGAGCTTTAAAAATCATTTCCCCCTTAATTTTTAAGGAAGCAATATTATCATTCTCTTCATCATTATCCTCATCATCATTAACATTAACATCATCATCAAGCGACATATTGGGGTTCAAAGTAGGAGATACCTTTGACTCCTTAGCCATAAGGCAAAAAGAAATAGATGATGCTGTAGGATCCCTTGAGGCACCATTCAAGACCACATCTTGTTCCATGGAGTGTTGTGTTTCCTCTACATTGTTAGCACAACAACTAGAGGAAATACAAGCATTTTTATCATGGCAACAAGACATAGCAAGCATATCATCATGATATTTGAGCAAGCAATTTCTACATGATATGCAAGGACTATAGACACAAGCATGTGAACCATGTAAGGTGCTCGAAGTGTTAAAGTCCAAAGAAGGACCATTGCAATAAGATAGTAATGAAGGATCACCAAGAACAAGCACACTATCATCATTGCAATGACCAATACTACTCACCCTAGCATTACCTTGTGGCAATCCACATGTAGGTGAAGTAGAGGAAGTTGAGAAGGCAACACGGCCGGAGGTGGAGGGAGAAAAATCATCCCCACAAATCTTGGACACACCATATTTATCTTGAAGCTTTGTCCACAACTCATGAGCATCCCAGAACGACATGAGTTGAAATATAACTACATTGCTCAGAGCATCAAAAAGCACATTAGAAGATTGAGCATTGAGATAAGAGTTTTTCTCATCCTTTAAAGATAATATTTGGGGATCCTTTGGAGGAGAAAAACCCATGTCTACAAATCGCTCTAAATTTGGGTCCATGGCCCTAAAGAGATTAAGCATGCGAATTACCCAAACATCAAAATTTGTGCCATCGAAACTAAGAGTGTTAGAGAATCCTAAGCACCTAGTCGACATCCTTACTCTCTAGGCAGTTAAGCCCTATAAAGAGAGATGAGGCTCTAATACCAATTGAAAGATCGTGGATGTTTCCTAGAGGGTAGGCGCTTTAAAATAATTATGATTTAGGCTTGAACAAATGCGGAATAAACCTAGCGGTTAATTTGTCAAGCACAAAACCTACAACAACTAGGCTCACCTATGTGAACCAACAACTTATGCTAAGCAAGATAAACAACTAAGTGATAGCAAGATATATGACAAGAAACAATATGGCTATCACAAAGTAAAGTGCATAAGTAAAGGGCTCGGGTAAGAGATAACCGAGGCACGCGGAGACGATGATGTATCCCCAAGTTCACACCCTTGCGGATGCTAATCTCCGTTTAGAGCGGTGTTGAGGCACAATGCTCCCCAAGAAGCCACTAGGGCCACCGTAATCTCCTCACGCCCTCGCACAATGCAAGATGCCGTGATTTCACTAAGGGACCCTTGAGGGCGGTCACCGAACCCGTATAAATGGCAACCCTTGGGGGCGGTCACCGAACCCGTACACTTTGGCAACCCTTGGGGGCGGTCACCAGTACCCGTCAAATTGCTTGGGGCGATCTCCACAACCTAATTGGAGACCCCGAAACTTGCCCAGAGCTTTACACCACAATGATTGAGCTCTGAACAACACCAACCGTCTAGGGTGCCAAGGCACCCAAGAGGAAGAAGCTCTCGGGTGCCCAAACACCCAAGAGTAATAAGCTTCTCAAACTTCACTTCCACGTATCACCGTGGAGAACTCAAATCGATGCACCAAATGCAATGGCAAGGGCACACACTACAAAAAAAATACACTTCGGTGATGATACATGTTTGTCACAGTAGGTCACGTTTTTTGTCATGCATGTACATCCATGAAGATTTTATGACAGAATCAAGATAGTCATACCTGTGCTGTCGCAGAAGTGTTCCATGACATTACCAAAATTATCATCACGGAAGTGTCCACTTCCATGACAATAAATCGCGCGTCACATAAGTGCTTTCGTCAAGGGTTACCGACACATGGCATCCACCGTAACGGAACATCGTTAAGCTATCGGGTCCGATTTTGGATCCGATAACCCGTTAACAACCCGAACCAATGGGGATTTTCCTCGTGTAAAATCATCATTGGCCGCAGGAAACATGTGTTGCCTCACCGTTGGGACAGATGTCATCCACTCATTGGACAGGAGGCGCCTATGATAGGTCGACACGTGGCACGGCCCAACAGTGGCCCATTCTGGTGAAAAAGGCCGGCCCAGTAAAAATTAGCAGGCTGGCCCATATAAGGCCTACTTGTGTCAGGTCCATTTAAGCCCACGGCCCATACGAGATGTGCCAATTCGGCCCATCAACGGCCTGTTAAAGATTTGACACCATTGCAGCCCATCATCAGTTCGAGCCTGTTAACAGCCCGCTATATATTTGGGCTCAATATCGGCCCGATGAGATTTTGGCCTGTTAACGGCCCATTTAATGGATGGGCTAATTTTTAGGATGTACATCTTTCAGCCTTTTAGCGACCCATTTAAATGTTTGGCTAATTTCCAGCCCGGTGTGTCTTTCAGCCTGTTGACGGCCCATAAATCTGATGGGCCATTTGTAGTCGGACCTGAGTTTTGGCCTTTTAGCGGCCCATTTAAGTGTTGGGCCAATTTCTGGCCCGATGTCACTTTCAGCCTGTTTATGGCCCATAAATCAGTTGGGCCATTTGTAGTTGGACCTGAGTTTTGGCCTTTTAGCGACCCATTTAAGTGTTGGGCCAATTCCCGGCCCTGTGTGCCTTTCGGCCTGTTAACGGACCATAAATGAGCTCGGCCATTTGTAGTCGGACCTTAGATTTGGCCTTTTAACGGCCCATGCCCGTCATGGTCCAATACCAGCCCGGTTTCTCTTTCGGCCTGCTAAAGGCCCACAACACAGTTGGGCCATTTACAATACGACCTGACTTTCGGCCTCTTAGCGGCCCATGCTCTTCATGGTCCAGTACAAGCCCGCTGTCTCTTTCGGCCTGCTAAAGGCCTACAGTATAGTTGGGCCATATGTAGCCCAAACTTGGTAACGACATGTTAACGGCCCATGAAATAAATTGGGGCCACCTATTGCCCGCTTCGATGTCGGCCTGTTAACGACCCGAGAGGTAAGAGGGCCGACCATTAACTTTCGGCCTAGTAACGGCCCATTAACTTAATGGGCCCACTAAAGTTCGTACATGTCTTTAGGCCAAATTAGATAATTTGAGCCCATTACGACGAGCAATTATGCACAGGACCAAAACCGATCAAGCAAAGGTACGACATACAGGGAATAACGTTGCACATCCAGCATATATTACAGGAAATTACATCCACTGGGCAATCAAAGATTGATGCCAGTGCAAATAAATGAGCAGAACCTAACCATCTACAACGTCACAATCTGCAACCTCAGCACAGATGACACCCATAAGCATGTGGGCAAGTTCTTGCTGCTTTGCTACACTGTCTCTGAAAACATTGATCAGTTGTTGTGTCGCACGACTCTGCACCTCTGATTCATCCACCATTTCCATCATTGCTTCAACCATTAATTGGTTCACAAACATACATTTATTCCGTTGCATTCGAGACAGAGGATACTGAACAGATTCAGATGGCGATTTTGGCAGGCTTGTATTATTGATAGTGGAGAGTGTCTCGACCACTGCATCATAACATAAATTAGGACGGGAACCAAACAGATTAATCATGAGTTATTGCCATATTACCTGGCCTAGATTTACTGGAAAGAAACAATGGGGTTGCCTTGCTGTTTTCAGAGTTTGTCTACTTATCTTCAGCAGCCTGCACAAAATTAACACACTAGCATTGCTATCATCGGCCAAGTCAGATAATAGGAAAGCAACATTGACACAATGAACGTTTGGGCAACTAGCCTACACCAAATTAACACAATATGGCACAACTATCATCAGCCAGGTAAGGTAGTACGAAAGCAACATTGACACAATGAATGAATGGGCAACCAGAGAAGCACTACAATTCAGTAATGTGCATGATATGAGATGGTACATTCATGCAGCTTAGTATGCAAAACTACCAGGCAGTTTTCCTTACAAAAATCAACATTGGCGCCTTTAACATTCTGCTACAACTAATTTTAGATCAGATAAAGGTTAGATTCACGCTGATTAACAAAATACATGTTGATATAAAAATATAGTGATATACAACAGGTACTTACATCAGCATTGGAGCACAGAGAATTCCCGCAAGATATTTTCCTCGAATACGATCCCAATGGAGGAAGTCTTTTATCGTTTAACCTTATTTTCTAAAAGAGAGATGGGTAAGAAACATGTAGAAAATATGGTCAGAATGCTATAAAATTTCATGATGCGAGGATACGCACACGCTTCTTAGAATGGAGTTGACATTCTTTTGCTGGACTGGAGCGGACTAGTTCTTTGGCCACTGGAATCTGCTTATTATCAGTGGGAGTTGGGTTTCTCTATGCTGGAGCAGTATCTATGAAAAATGGAGTTGGTTTATTATCTCCTGGTGTTTGGATCTTTTGCAAGGACCTGGTTTGTAACCCTTCAGATTCTAACATAGCCGTCTTCCCCTTGCATGCCTTATATAGAAGAATGGTGATTCAGTTATAAAACATGCTACATTAGAGATGGAATAGGTACTAAAGAATAGAAAGGCATGACATATTGACATGTATTCCCTCCATCCGGAAATAAATGGATGGGTCTAGGCGTATTTCAGTTCTAGATACATCCAGTTTTATCCATTTCTGCGACATTTAATCCGGATGAAGGGAGTATGATGTAAGAGCTAGGGATATGACAGGACAACACAGTAAAAAAACACTGAAAACCCCACCGCAGAACCAAAGTATTCAAACCCATTGATATGAGATAGTACACTCATGCAGCTCAGGATGCAAAACTACCAGGCAGTTTTCCTTACAAAAATCAACATTGTGGCCTTTAATCATACATTTTGCTACAACTAAATTTAGATCAGATAAAGGTTGGATTCACGCTGATTAACAAAATACATGTTGATGTAAAAATATAGTGATATACAATAGGTACTTACATCTACATTGGAGCACAGAGAGTTCCCGCAAGAATCTTTCCTCATAAATGATACCATTGCAGAAATTCTTCTATTTGTTAAGCTTATTTTCTAAAAGAGAGATGGGTAAGAAACATGTAGAAAATATGATCAACATGCTATAAAATTTCATGATGCAAGGAAACGCAAATGCTTCTTAGAATTGAGTTGACATATTTTTGCTGGACTAGAGCGGACTAGTTCTTTGGCCACCGGAATCTGCTTATTATTAGTAGGAGTTGGGTTTCTCCGTGCTGGAGCAGTATCTATAAAAACTGGAGTTGGTTTATTATCTCCTGGCGTTTGGATCTTTTGCAAAGGTCTTGTTTGTAACCCTTTAGATTCTAACATAGTCGTCTTCCCCTTGCATGCCTTGTATAGAAGAATGGTGCTTTAATTATAAAACATGCAACAGTAGAGGGATGGAATAGGTACTGAAGAATAGAAAGGCATGACATATTGACATGTATTCCCTCCATCCGGAAAAAATGGATGGGTCTAGGCATATTTCAGTTCTAGATACATCCTTTTTTATCCATTTCGGCAACATGTAATCCGGACGGAGGGAGTATGGTGTAAGAGCTAGGGATACGACATGACAACACAGCAAAAAAATACTAGTTGAATGTAAAACTATATGCTAGCAGAATACATACAGAAATAACTAAGGCAACATACACGTGTATGATTGGGAAAATAAGATGGCATTGCAACAGAGCACTAGAACAACACTTCAATGTAAAAAACATGGTATGGCAGACAGATGAAGTACATACTGATGAATAACAATGCATAAGATATTCAGAAGCATGATGTCCAAATTAAGCAGATGGCATTGCGATAGAGTAGAATGACAGTACTTGAATTTGAAAACATGGTATCATGAATGGAATAGGTACTGAAAAACAGGAAGGCATGACATATTTACATGCATGATCAGCATGCTAAGCACATGGCATTGCAACGGAGTAGATACACTCCAGGACATTATATGCATGTTGTACCCATATCACAGGCCAAGTTAGAGCAAGGACCTTGTGTGATTAAGAGGATTCATCATCTTTCTCCAAGTCTTCTGAAGAACTGCCTTTACATGTTCCATCATATTGGGTATCATTGACATCAAGTTTATTGGCCTTTACATTGCTCCGTGAGGTTCTTGTGGATATATCAGTGTGTGCAATTATATCTGACATGCATGGAAGACAACTAGTAGTTAGATTTATGTAATGAGTGCCTGTAGGAGATGACATAAATAGTAGGACTGGGGTTAACTAGCAGCAACAGGTCTCATAAACTAAAGGGAGAACACTGATGAAAGCTATAGAATATGTATCGTTTGTACTCGAGATTAACTAGATGGCACACAAAAGTATTAAAGAACAACATAGGTAATACTAGAAGTGGTATAATACTATAATCACCAGCCTGTGGGATATCATTGGCTGATGGATGATAACTATGGAACAACATTACCTAAAGAACAAGTATCTTAGCTGAACTATGGAACAACGTGAACTCCTGAACAAGACCTATAAGAGATTAGCATGAATATACAGTGAAATGTGATGATCTATTTTCCATGCTTAGATGAATAACAACGCCGTAAATGTTGCACACAAGTAAGATGAGGGTACAACCTATCTGGCTGCCATCCATAGGAGTGAGCATCATGTGCTGACTTGTCGATGGCCCTGCAGTTGTTGTGGCTGTCCATGTCGGGCACGCGCATTCGATGCAGGGAACTGTTGAGTAGGGACTATAGCTCCCTTCTAGTGTATGCTTCCCTTGTTGGAGCAGCTGCGGTGAGTCGGAAGATGGTGTGTCTGAAGATGCAGATAACACATAATGTTAAGAACGACATATCTCTTTGATCTGAAGAAATACACTAAGAGATCAATAGCAAGGTACGAGAGTGGTCACACGTCTGTTGACTGAAGACTAAACTGGGGTCACACAATTTTATTTTATTTTGGTACTGTCCGATCTACGCCGGATGGCTTGATGGCCGTCTTGTGCCTCCTGGCTGACACTGTTCGGAATCTTCCCCGAAGAGCCAGCGACCAACGGCAGAGCAGCCTGCCTCCACCATCCGTGGCCCCAGACAAAAACCCGCTCCCCGCCCCACCGCACTACCGTGGTTGCGCCGCCCCCGGGCCAATCCACAAAGACTCCCCGTCATCCAGATCCGGCGGCGGCAGTACCTTCAACCCACGCAACTCTAAAAGATAGCCATCTAAGCGCTGCTTCCGCGGTGAACTTGCGGCCCCGCACCCTTACATTAGACACCAGCCAACCGGCAGCCTAGGAGCTCTGCCGCCTCGAGGGGTGTTGCTTCCCATTGGGAATCGATTGGCCCAAAATAAAAATTCAGACAACTGACGCCTAAATAAAGTGATTTGAGATGAGGGTGCAACCTATCTGGCGGCATGGTGAAGTAGGCAGGTCCAATTGCCGAGTCGGTGAGGCCGGCGCGGTTGCGGTGGCGGCCAGTGGCAGGGAAAGAGTGATGTCGCGACGGTCGACGGCTACGCGGAAGCAGCGCTAGGACTCTGGACGGATCCGAAGTTGGAGCCGCTCTGGCACCATGAACAACGGCGGGGGTGAATCGGCTCCGGTTCGGTTCACGCGGCCGTCGTCCAGGCAGCACCAGCAGCATGGAGTAAGAGGCACATGGCCCAGTGCACGACGACAAATGGACATCGTCTCCGGCATTAGGAAGGAGGGCGGCTGTGAAATTGGTGCGGTGGGGGGCGCCATGGAGGTGGGGCTGAGGTTTCGCGGCTCGGGAGAAGGGAGCTTCTCGGGGAGAAGGTGATTGACGCCCACGAGGTATG
>NC_041385.1:716280026-716298259 GCF_002162155.2 Triticum dicoccoides
GATTGGGAGGGGAGTGGAACCATGTCTTACTGACGCATTTGTCTGAAATGTGAGGGGGAGTTATAGTTCTACCCTTGCCTATAGGCTTCTCGGCTTGGGTCTGTGTACTGAGGGTCGGGGATAGTAGAGTAACTTTGCTTCTCCCCAAATAGTGGGCGGAATCAATTTCGGGCGAGGAGGGCGTGTTTTGAACTATAGTGGGCGCGAGCGATTTCGGGCGAGGAGAGCGTGTTTTCAAATAGTGGGTGCGAGCTATTTTGGGCGAGGAGAGCATGTTTTGCCGACCATGGTTTATGAATTATTCGGCACATGTCATTTCGGCCTAGGAGAAGGCGCGCTTGGATGAAGTTACGAACCTACCCTCGATGTACAACGGGCCAATTGATGCGTGTCCCACATAGGACGGTAATTTCGCGTCTCCCATTTATTTGCTCAGGCGAATTCCACCGAGCAGAGAGGATGTTTAACGGTTCGTTCAAATTTTGGGAGAACGAGCATCCACGTCTACCTTACCAAGTCGATTCGAATCAAATTTTGAAATAATAGCTTGCCACTTCTTTTCTAGATGGAGAGATGATGCTCGGGAGTAATGTGTTTTTACATGCTCGTTTCTAGCGATTTACTATATGACAAATAGTTGACCCACTCAAAAATGCGAATCAAACCCAACATGAAATATCTCAATTCAATGAAATAGCTCGTTCAGTAGGTTAAAGTAGTGAACTAAATCCAAAATTGAACACCTCAATCGAGTAGCATGTTGTACAGTATTATAGTACTCCATGAACATGTTGAAAGTCAAATTAATGAACTTGTTTGATATACGCATATATCCGTTCATGTGTGGATTGCAGACAACATGTTCTCCAATTTAAATATTTGAATGCATGTTTATATCGAAACATGGTTTATATCAGTCTTTGATGCATAAAACACGACCTCCCCCTCTCTCGGACTCCTGTTCTCTATCTCTCTCTCTCTCTCGCCGACAATCTTCAATTTTGTCGCACGCATCCGACATAAAAACCTTGTTGGTCCCTCTCCCTTTCTCTCCATCTCTCTCTCTCTCTCTCTCTCTCTCTCTCTCTCTTTGTGTGTGTGTGTGGGGGGGGGGGTCTTTCTAGTTCGCATGCATATATACACCATCTATAGGTCTCTCTCGCACACTATGTATGATACTCTAGCTAGTCCAAGCTAGATATCTTGGGTGCACTCATCGTACGCACACAAATTCCTTGGCTCTTTGCCCGTAACTCTCTCACGCACCACTATGTCGTCTCGAAGCTCTCCCCCCTCTCTCAAACTCTCCATCCACCTGGGTCACACATACACATGCATATCTCACTCGCACTCGATAGGCCCATCTAAAACTCTATCTCTCTCCCTCATTCTCTCTCCATCTCACACGCACACACACACAATCTCATGCCCAGCTAGCCAAGTATGATGGTCTCTCACTCAATTGTAGGCACACGCAGTCCCCCTATATGTATATGACTAGCTAATCTTAGTTTCCATCACAAACATGTGCATGGTCTATCTCGATTTCTCTCGGGGCATCTTTTTATCGCGCACGCACTCCCTCGATCTCCCACCCATATAGTCCCCTCACGATCTCGAGGGGATCTCTCTATCACAAACACACCCTCTCTCCCTCCCCATGCGTCCATGCCATCCATGTGCCCCTCTCGAACTTTTTTCCTTGTTGGCCAGACCTCTATTGGACATGTGCTACAGGGGTGTCTCTCTCCGTTGCAAACAATTACACACTAGCTATCTTCGTGTATCTCCTCGCCTCGCTTTTCCATCTTGGAGATGCATGCGTGATATGTTCGCATAAGAAACGAAAAACACACTATCTCTCTCTAATTTATCGTTTGTTGTCACTTTCTCTTTCACACACATACTTGTTTTGCACACTTACTCATTCTCCTTCACACGCACTTGATCTGTCTCGACTGAGGCACTCTCCTCGGTCCATAGCATATAGATTCATTGAAAAGTCAAACATCACAAAGTTTGACCATGTACGTGGAGAAAAAGAATTACATCTAGTACGACAAACATATACCATTAGATTCACCATGAGATGTAGTTTTGTATGCTGTATCTTTGGTATTATAGATATAAATAACATTTGCGTAAACCTGATCAAAGTTTCCAAAGTTTGACTTCTAAAAAATTTACATGCACTGCATTATCGAGCGGATGGAATATCTCTTTCCCCCTCTCAACTATCTGACGCACCACTCAGCCTTATCGGGGCTCCTCAATCTCTCTCAAACTTTATTGGTCAGTTTGGACCTGACCCTCATGCCTTGATGGCCGGTACTGCCTGGTGTGGACGTGAGATGTAAAATATTTCTGCCTGGTCAGGCTTGTGTGGTGCTGAAGTGTTTGGTTCATGCATGGGCCAGGCAAAGCATCAATGTCCCATCAATCAATCCATGCATCAATTATTTAATGCTAATATCCATCCATGTTGCTGTTAGCCTCGTGGATGCACGACCAGGCACGACCAGGCGTTCGAAATCGGTCGCCTGGGCTAGGCTACTTGCAGTGTCTGGAGTTCAGCCAGGCTAATTGAAGTGCAACGGAACCCAGGCCAGGCGGGCTTTCTTTTTCACAGGGTAGCAACCAAACAAGCGTGCATGAAATCCAGCCACAACCCCAGGCCAGGCAAAAGATGCTCAGGACGCAAGCCAAACTGGCCTTATATCTCCCTTGTTCACACATACACATGTCTCGCTCGCGCTATACATATAGACCCATCCAACACTCTCTGCCCTTGTTCTCTCTCCATGTGACACGCACACCCCTAAGTACCATAATCCCTCACTCCATCATAGGCGCAAGCACCCCCCTCCTAAGTATGATTATCTCTTACTAGCCATCAGGAACACACGTATTGTCTCCTTCCATCCATACGTCTATCTTGATATCTCTCAGGGCATCTTCTATCGCGCACACACCTTGTCACTCGATCTCCCACCCATGTAGTCCCATCACGATCTCCAGGGGATCTCTCTATGACAAACATACACTCTCTCCTCCCCATGTCTGCATTTTCTCCGTACGTCTCTCTCGACCTCCCTCCCTTGTTTGTCAGACCCCTCTTGGCCACGTGCTAGGGGTCTTGCTCTCTCGGTTCCAAACAACCACACATTATCTCCTCACCTTGCCTCCGTTGTCGAAGATGCATGTGTGATATGTTTGCATAAGACACACACGCTTTTTCTCTACTTTTATCGTGTGTTGTCCATGTCTCTTTCACACACACACACACACACACACTTTTTTCACTCTCTCTCTCTCTCTAGTTAGGGACTCTGTCACGTCCATAAGCATATGGATGTTTTGAAAAGTCAAACCTCAGAAAAGTTTGACCAGGTATATGTGGAGAAAAACATTTACATTTGGAACGATCATTAGATTCATCACAACATGTACTTACTTCATACTATCATTTATCTTTGGTATTGTAGATATAAGTAATTTCTTTATAAACTTGATCAAAGCTTCAAAAGTTTGACTTAAAAAAAATGTTGGAACTACATTATCAAACGGAGGGAGTAGCTCTTCCTCTCTCTCTGCTATCTCTCACGGGCCTCCCCTCTCACTCGAACTCTCTATACCGACAGATTATACGCTCACTGTGTCAGCGTATAGCTCCATATATTGTTTAGTTGATCGGTCAACCAATCCACATGCTGCCTTATCAGCTCGTGTTCTGTATCTTTGTGTGCTGGCCCATGTGGCAGTGGGTGAAAATAAGTAAACTAGAGGCCCATCTGACACGCGGTGAAGTAAACAAAGTTGAAACCACTCGGGGTAGCACCCCACACGCTAGTAAATTGAGGGTGCATTGAGAACAAACTTCTTGCGCGCGAAGGACGCACTCACGCACAATTCACCACTGCGCGACGGCATGCGCAGAAGGACGCACTCGCGCACACCCAGCACACAACACACACCAGCACACGTGTACACCAGCGTCGCCGCCGGTTGAGATGGACGGCGAGGCAGCCAACAAGCGGAGGCGACTCGAGCCAAAACCACATCCGGCGAGCCTGGACTTCATCAGCAGCCTCCCCGATGACATGCTGCTCGTCATCATCGACCTCCTCCCCACCAAATCTGTCGTGCGGACCGCCCTTCTCTCCCGGCGCTGGCGCCCCCTCTGGAGCTGCGTCCCCCTCAACCTCACCGTCGACAGCTGCCTCTGCAACGGGGATTGCAAACGCATGGCCGTAGTCTCCAAGATCCTTTCATCACACCCTGGGCCAGCCAGACACCTTGACATCCGCATGTTTAGTACCAACTGCAAGGTCCAACCCAAGTTCGATGAGTGGTTCTTATCCCCTGCCCTAGATCAGCTCGAGGAGCTCAACTTTGAAGCTGGACGATGTTGCTCTCTGCCACCGTCCGCGCTCTGCCTCACGCCAATGCTGCACCGCACTAGCTTCAGCTCCTGCTATCTTCCCCAGATTAATGCCGCGCCCGCCCTTCTTCTCCCTCAACTCAAGCAGCTCGACCTCTTCGACATTGTCATCTCGAAGAAGGCTATGGAGCACCTGCTCCGCAGTTGTACTACGCTCGACTACCTTCGTTTTAAGCAGATCCATGGGTTCACTAGCCTCCACATCGCCTCGACGAATCTCCGATGGATTTATGTGTCTTGCTAGCCCCGCAACAAGACATCAATTGGGAAGATATCACTCCAGCTATTCCACGTTATGGTCATTGAGAATGCGCCTTTCCTTGAGAGATTGCTTGTATCGGATCTAGAAGGTCCAACAAAAATCAGGGTCATTGACGCACCAAAATTGACAGCGTGGCGTTGGTGTACTCGTCTGCCAAATTCTCCGAACTCTTTATTGGATCTATAATCGTTCAGGTACAACACTCACTTCTTCTCTGTCTTCTTGAAATTCACATTTTTAAATTTCTTCTTGATGTATTTACGACCATCTTCTAGAAAATGATTCCCACAAGCTTGACCCAGTCCGTGCGCACAGTGAAGATCTTAGCACTAAAATCTATCGGCCCCAATCTGGATCAAGTTGTTGGATTCCTTACATGCTTTCCGTGCACGGAGAAGCTACTCATCGAGGTGAAACTTCTTTCCTATAAGTAAACGGTAATCACAAAGTAGCTCAATTTTTTTCGTAATTTTCCCAAATTACGATGACAAGTGTAGTGTTCAAAACTGCATCTACGCACTGCACCAAAAGAAATGTTTTTAGTATTTTTTCTCACGTGATCACCTCACTACAAAAAAAAGACACATTCGTGACATTTTGGGCTGAACGAAATCTTTTTGTCATACATATGAAACTTCTATGACGATAATTGTGACAAAACCCGGTATCATCATAGATGTGGTGGGCTCCTACTTCTATGACAAAAAATCATGACAGAAAATGGGCTTTTCGTCCTGGGCGGGCCGGAGACGCAACTGCATGACATTCTTTGGGCCGTCCATCACGGAAAAAACCGTGGTAGAAGCGAGGGCGAGGAAAATTTCGGGGAGTTCCCGGTTACAGTGGGTGGTCGAGGGCCGAGCGATGCGCGTTTCTCTCGTACACGTACGCGCGTGTGTGCGAGGCGTTGGCTCTAACTGAACCCGAGCGAGGCGTTGGGCTCTAACTAAACCCGAGCGATTACACTACAAGCTACGCGTTACTGAACCCGAGCAATCGATTCCTTCGCTACTGCTGCTAACTGAAGCCGATCGATGCTGCCTCTTTGGATGAACAGTGAGTGTTGCGGGGGGGTTTGATGAACAGTGAGTGGTGGGAGTGGATGAACAGGACCCGTGGCGTTGCCTTTGGATGAACAGGACCCCGTGGTGTGGAGGGCTGGATGAATAGGACGACCCCGTGGAGGGATGGATGAACAGTAGAAGGTGGTGGGGTGGATGAATAGTAGCCCATGGAGGGGTGGTTGAACAGGAGCCCGTGGAGATGGGTGGTTGCACAGTAGCCGGTGGAGTAGAGCGCGGTGGAGGCTGGATGAACAGGAGCCCGTGGATGAACAGTCGCAGGTGGAGGCTGGAGGAGGTCGACGGTGGATGAACAGTAGCCCATGGAGGCTGGAGGAGGTCGACGGTGGAAATGAACAGTATCCCATGGAGTCCCGTTTTGCGGTACGCCACACCTCTCCCGATGAACAGGACCTCCGTTTCAACCGTAGCGCTCCAACACAAGTCTGTGTCGTCCGTTTTGCGGTACGCCACACCCCTCCCGATCAACAGGACCGCTGTTTCGACCTTAGGAGGTCCGTTTCGTCCGTTTTGCGGTACGCCACACCCCTCCCAATCAACAGGACCCCCGTTTCGACCGTAGGAGGTCCGTTTCCTCTGTTTTGCGGTACGCTAGACCCCTCCCGATGAACAGGATCCCGTTTTGAACGTGGCCGGTCAAACACAAGGCCGTTTCCTCCGTTCTGCGGTACGCTAGGCCTCATTTCCATCGCCTATTCCGTCCAAGCCCTCCCGATGAACACGACCATGCATTCCATTCCGACCCAGCCGGTTGGCTCCCCATGAACACGATGACGACGCTGTTTCTCCGTTCCGACCCAGCCACATACACGAGCCCTGGCCGTACGTATATATGCGCGAGTAGGCGTTCGAGACCCCGCCTGTATGTACACATACGTGGCCGTATTTTCTTTCTTGCACCCTGGCCGCTGTACATACGTGTGCATGCTATGTGCGCGCCTCTACTAACGTGCGCGCCTCTACTACGACATGTGCGCGCCTCTACATCCACCAGTATGTACGTACATGTTCGCGACCAGAATGACAATGCTACGTACGCTTCGACCAGGTGGGTCCTGACTATCAGGCACTTCCTTGCGTGCGAAGATGTAGCTGGTGGGTCCCAGCAGTCAGGGGGGCGAATCGTTTTTTTGCCCAGACGCACTTCCTTGCGTGCGAAGGTGTGGCTGATGGGTCCCAGCAGTCAGGGGGGCGAATCGGTTTTTTTCAGACGCACTTCCTTGCGTGCGAAGATGTAGCTGGTGGGTCCCAGCAGTCAGGGAGGCGAATCATTTTTTTTTCGGACGCACTTCCTTGCGTGCGAAGATGTAGCTGGTGGGTCCCAGCAGTCAGGGGGCGAATCATTTTTTCGAGAAATACGGTGGCCCGTCCGGTGGGTCCCCGCTGTCAGGTGGAGGAAAATTATTTTGTGCGTAATAAGGAGGCACTTCCGATGGTGTGGCGTACCCAACTGTCAGCTTCTCCACATACAGTCCATGTCCGATGGAAGTCGTTCCTTGACCATGTTGACCATGCCGCGCCAAGAGCACCACGGCGATGGACGACGGTGAGGCCTAGGAAGGGGACGACGCAGAGCCGGGGAAGACGCGGCAGTGGATGCACACGCGGAGAGGAGTATGCGGGTTCACTAGTTCGGCTGCGCTGCCATCGCCGCAGAATAACAGGGGGTGTGGGTGATTGGAGGGATGGCCTGGCCAACAGTGGGAGTAGTAGGGGGCGGTGAGGCCTCCGCGGCAGCACAGCCGGCCACGGGAGGTAGGAGAAGGCGGCACGACCGGCGCTGCTTTGGGCGGCTGGAGCAAGAAGACCAGAGGTTCAAGAAGCACGACCGCCATTGGATGGACATCGTACGGTCACTGCAGCTAGAATCGTTTATATTGACTAAGTTGACAAAGCCCTTGGTACGTCAACTTAGTAGGCCCACGGGCCAGCTTCCGAAACGGTGCGCCCAGATGTCAGGGGGAGGATGTTGGAAATATGCCCTAGAGGCAATAATAAAATGGTTATTATTGTATTTCCTTGTTCATGATAATTGTCTATTGTTCATGCTATAATTGTATTAACTGGAAACCCTAATACATGTGTGAATACATAGACCACAACATGTCCCTAGTGAGCCTCTAGTTGACTAGCTCATTGATCAATAGATGGTTATGGTTTCCTGACCATGGGCATTGGATGTCATTGATAACGGGATCACATCATTAGGAGAATGATGTGATGAACAAGACCCAATCCTAATCATAGCACAAGATCGTGTAGTTCATTTGCTAAAGCTTTTCTAATGTCAAGTATCATTTCCTTAGACCATGAGATTGTGCAACTCCCGGATACCGTAGGAATGCTTTGGGTGTACTAAACTTCACAACGTAACTGGGTGGCTATAAAGGTGCACTACAGGTATCTCCGAAAGTGTTTGTTGGGTTGGCACGAATCGAGACTGGGATTTGTCACTCCATATGACGGAGAGGTATCTCTGGGCCCACTCGGTAATGCATCATCATAATGAGCTCAATGTGACTAAGTAGTTAGTCATGGGATCATGCATTACGGAACAAGTAAAGTGACTTGCCGGTAACGAGATTGAACGAGGTATTGGGATACCGACGATCGAATCTCGGGCAAGTAACATACGTTTGACAAAGGGAAATATACACGGGATTGATTGAATCCTTGACATCGTGGTTCATCCGATGAGATCATCGTGGAACATGTGGGAGCCAACATGGGTATCCAGATCCCGTTGTTGGTTATTGGCCAGAGAACGTCTCAGTCATGTCTGCATGGTTCCCAAACCCGTAGGGTCTACACACTTAGAGTTGTTATGGGAAATAGTATGTGGTTACCGAAGGTAGTTCGGAGCCCCGGATGTGATCCCGGACGTCACGAGGAGTTCTGTAATGGTCCAACGGTGAAGATCGATATATTGGACGAAGGGTATTGGAGTCCGGAAGTGTTTCGGGGGTACCAGGCTATGGCCAGCATGACCGAAAGGTGTTTCGGGAGCCCCGACAAGTGTTGGAGGGCCTCATGGGCCAAAGCGGAAGGGGAAAACCAGCCCACTAAGGGGTGGTGGGCCCTCACACCCTTTCCCATGTTATTTGGGGAGGTGGGGCGCCTCCACCTAGCTTGGGAGGCAATCCTCCACCTGCTTGGCTTGGGGGGCAAGTCTCCCTAGGATTTTCCCTAGGGAGATCCAATCTGCTTGGCCGCCGCCCCCTAGGGGAAACCCTAGGGCGGCTCCCCCTCTCCCCTTGCCCCTATATATAGTGGAGGGGTGGGAGGGCAGCCACACCTCTTCCCTGGCGCAGCCCTCCCTCCTCCTACACCTCCTCCTCCATAGTGCTTGGCGAAGCCCTGCTGGAGAACCACGAGCTCCACCACCACCACGCCATCGTCCTGTTGGACTTCTCCCTCAACTTCTGATCTCCCCTTGCTGGATCAAGAAGGAGGAGACGTACCTGGGCTGTACGTGTGTTGAACGCGGAGGCACCATCCGTTCGGCGCTTGATCAGATCTTTCGTGATTTGAATCATCGCGAGTACGACTCCATCAACCGCGTTCTTGTAACGCTTCCGCTTAGCGATCTTCAAAGGTACGAAGATGCTCATCCTCTCCCTCTCTTGTTGCTAGAATCTCCATAGATTGATCTTGGTGATGCATAGAAAATTTTGAATTTCTGCTACATTCCCCAACAGTGGCATCATGAGCTAGGTCTATTGGATAGATTCTATGCACGAGTAGAACACAAGTTGTTATGGGCGTTGATTTTGTTCAATATGCTTACCTTTACTAGTCCTATCTTGTTTCGACAGTATTGTGGGATGAAGCGGCCCGGACCGACCTTACACATACACTTACGTGAGACAGGTTCCACCGACTGACATGCACTTGTTGCATAAGGTGGCTAGCGGGTGCCAGTCTCTCCCACTTTAGTCGGATCGGATTCAATGAAAAGGGTCCTTATGAAGGGTAAATAGCAATTGGCATATCACCGTTGTGGCTTTGCGTAGGTAAGAAGCGTTCTTGCTAGAAACCCGTAGCAGCCACGTAAAACATGCAACAACAATTAGAGGACGTCTAACTTGTTTTTGGAGGGTATGCTATGTGATGTGATATGGCCAAAAGAATGTGATGAATGATATGAGATGTATGAGATTGATCATGTTCTTGTAATAGGAATCACAACTTGCATGTCGATGAGTATGACAATCGGCAGGAGCCATAGGAGTTGTCTTAATTTATTGTATGACCTGCGTGTCATTGAACAACGCCATGTAATTACTTTACTTTATTGCTAACCGTTAGCCGTAGTAGTAGAAGTAATAGTTGGCGAGACAACTTAATGGAGACACGATGATGGAGATCATGGTGTCATGCCGGTGACGAAGGTGACCATGCCGCGATTCAAAGATGGAGATCAAAGGCGCAACATGATAATGGACATATCATGTCACTTTATGATTTGCATGTGATATTTATCAAGTTTACATCTTATTTGCTTAGAACGACTGTAGCATAAATAAGATGATCCCTCACTAAAATTTCAAGAAAGTGTTCCCCCTAACTATTCACCGTTGCGAAAGTTCGTTGTTTCGAAGCACCACGTGATGATCGGGTGTGATAGATTCTAACGTTCACATACAACGGGTGTAAGCCAGATTTACACATGCAAAACACTTAGGTTGACTTGACGAGCCTAGCATGTACAGACATGGCCTCGGAACACAAGAGACCGAAAGGCCGAACATGAGTCGTATAGTAGATACGATCAACATGAAGATGTTCACCGATGATGACTAGTCCGTCTCACGTGATGATCGGACACGGCCTAGTTGACTCGGATCATGTATCACTTAGATGACTAGAGGGATGTCTATCTGAGTGGGAGTTCATTAGATGAACTTAATTATCCTGAACATAGTCAAAAGGTCTTTGCAAATTATGTCATAGCTCGCGTTTTAGTTCTACTGTTATAGATATGTTCCTAGAGAAAATTTAGTTGAAAGTTGATAGTAGCAATTATGCGGACTGGGTCCGTAAACTGAGGATTGTCCTCATTGTTGCGTAGAAGGCTTATGTCCTTAATGCACCACTCGGTGTGCTGAACCTCGAACATCGTCTATGGATGTTGCGAACATCTGACATACACGTTTTGATGACTACGTGATAGTTTAGTAATGTTAAATGGTTTAGAATTGAGGCGCCAAAGACGATTTTTGAAACGTCGCGGAACATAGGGGATGTTCCAAGGGCTGAAATTGGGATTTCAGGCTAGTGCCCACGTCAAGAGGTATGAGACACCTGACGAGTTTCTTAGCCTACAAACTAAGGGAGAAAAGCTCAATCGTTGAGCTTGTACTCAGATTGTCTAGGTACAACAATCACTTGAATCAAGTGGGAGTTAATCTTCCAGATGAGATAGTGATGTTTCTCCAAAGTCATTGTAACCAAGCTACTAGAGCTTCGTGATGAACTATAACATATCAGGGATAGATATGATTACTTGAAATATTCACGATGGTTGACACCGCAAAAGTAGAAATCAAGAAGGAGCATCAATTGTTGATGGTTAGTGTCGTGGAATTGTCACGTCAGATGTCCTCGTGAAAGGACTTAGTTGTGGAGCCATCGCCACTAGGAAGCTTGAAGGGGTTAATCGAGACAAGGGACACGAGAGAGTTTATACTAGTTCGGCCCCTTACGGTGAAGGTAAGGCCTATGTCTAGTTGGGTTGGTATTGATGTTTCGATGACCAGGGAGCGAGATACGCTATGCCCGGCTCTCGATGAGTTGTTTTTTGCCCTATGCCGCCAGCAGGTCGTCCCCTTATATACACGGGTTGACACCCTGCGGCTTACAGAGTCCTGGCCGGCTTATAAACAATGTCCGACTCGGTGAGTAGTTAAGTCTACCTTATGATACAAGTCATATTACTGTGGCGGTTTACTACAACGGGCCTTAAGTCGCCTGTGGGCCTTAAGCCCTCTATGAACCGCCATCTTCATGCTTTGGTCTTGGGCTTCTTCCTGGTGAGTCTTCTTTGCGTAACCCGGCCCCTCCTGGGCGGCTTACACAAATAGTTATATCCCCAACATTAGGCCCCAGATTGATTTGAACCTGTTCATGTCAATCTTAAAATACCTTATGGAACTGTCCTTCAGTCTTTTGTCTTGCGCGAAAATCTTAACCCGCCGTGACGTCATCATCTGGATTCGGGTTAAATCACCGTGACGTCATCTTCAATAAAACTTATTTTTACTCCGTCATATCCTCCAACGGATCTCTACCTTTTACTGACCATCCCGAGAATCGAGCGTCAGGGCCACTGGATAATAATTCTTATCTCCTCGTTTCTCGCGCTGTCTCCTTGTTTCTCGCGCCGTCTTAGTTTTCCTTTCCTTATAAATAGGCGCGACCTAGGTCTTCCCATTCTCCTCCTTCCAGTCGTCTTCTTCCTCTCGCTGCTTCTCTATCACTCGAGCTCTGCCGCCGCCGCTGTTGCAGATCTCGTCTTCACCAACTCCGGCCGCTGCATCAACCTGGTTTGACCAGAGTAACGCGACAACCTTCCGCTGCAACCCTGCATCCGTAAGTCTCCTTTTTCCTGCCTCTTAGATCCACATTAAGACCTTCGAGTTCTTGCGTTCTTCGGTATATAGCAGTTCCCTTTCATAGATTCCATTACCCCCGCTTTTCTTGATCTTTAGAGATGGTAGAAACCGATATGGTAGATTTTCCGCACCTACTTTGGACGTAGATAGATCCCTTTCCGTTACACAGAGGTCCCATTCGAGCTCTTGAAATTCATCTGCATCAGTTTTAGGTCTAGAAAATTTTCTTGTCAGTGTCATTTTTTGATCTCAAATATCAATAGCAGATCATAAAACCTGTTTGTATCACCCGGAAAACTACTTCTGTCAAATTGTCTTCCACACAACTGTCCATGTAGCCAGCTTAGATAAATGACACAGAACTGTGAACCTTACTTGCTCCTCATGACCTTAAGAAGTTGGAACTGCTTTTGTTATGTGTGGCGGCTTAAATACCATTGTGTAGTTATCCTTATATTATTAGGCCCCTTATTAAGCCGCCACCTTAAATAATTAAGATTTTTCTTCTGGGTTAAAATTGAACCGGATCTTCTTATTTTGTCATAGGCCAATTGTTGTCATGGCTCCTAAGGCTGCCAAGGCCCTGTGACCTGCAATTGGGTCCCATCCATAGTTACCAATAGTAGACTGGCTGAGTTCGTGAAATCTGGCCACCTGCCAAAAAAGGAGGTCATGTCTTATCGTGCCCCTGACCCGTCTGAAGAGAGGCCTCAACCCAAAGAAGGGGAAGTAATAATTTTTACGAATCATATGAACCGGGGATTTGCTCCTCCCGGCTCAAAATTCTTCAGGGAGGTTTTGAATTTCTTTGACCTTAGACCTCAAGACATCGGACCCAATTCCGTGTCAAATATTTGCAATTTTCAAGTCTTCTGCGAGGTGTACCTGGGAGAGGAGCCAAGTCCACTATTGTTTAGGGAACTTTTCTACTTGAACCGGCAAAATGAACGTGCCAACGGGCCCAGTCTTGAGCTTGGAGGCATCTCGATCCAGCGACGGCGAGACTGCCTTTTTCCTTATGCTGAGCTGCCGAGTCACCCAAAATCTTGGAACCAAACGTGGTTCTACTGTCAGGACACTTCTCCGGCTGATGAGAAGCCTCTGCTTGGCTTTCGCGCCCTGCGCCTTGAGTCCAACCATCCGCTAACAGACAAACTGACGGCCGTTGAACGTCTGCCTTTCAATCCCACCATCAAGAAGATCAAAGCTCTATTGGGAAACGGTTTAAACGACATCGATCCGGTCCGAGTCTGGGTCACTTGGCGAATACTTCCATTAAGCCGCCATTCCGGCTTAATGTGTACTTACACAGGCGAAAAGGATGACCTGTTACGCCATAGTCCTGACGACTTACCAGATGATGTGGTGGATGCTACGACCTAGTCGCTGCTGAAGGAGGGCACTGTGACGAGTAACACCTTCGGCTTACTTCCCTTCTGCAAGAAGAACCCGGCCCCTGCAGTAAGTTATCAATCTTAATAAATACTCTTTGCTATATTATACCTTTTTTTACTCATAATTTCCTTATCCTTTTCCACAGGCCGATGATAACTTCTGGAAGGTCAAATATGACCATGAGGCCGCCAAACAAGCCAGGACGACCAAGAAAACCGAAAGGAAAACCGCCAAGACGGGAACCTCAAAGAAGAAGAAACCCAGCGCCTCTGACTTACTCAAATTGGATGATAGTTCTTCGGATGATGAAGAGGTAATCTTTAAATTTTTTTAATTCCCTTGTCATTACCTGTCTGACATTCTATCCCTTTAGGAGGATACGGGGAACAGTCAAGCAGCCGATGAAGAGGTAACTATAATCTCCTCCGACTCAGAGCCTTTGCCAAAGCAAAAGATCCGAAGGGTGACCCGAAAAGTTAGATTTTCACATGCTCTTGCTTATCAAGATCCTCAATTTCTTTTGAAGCAACAACAGCTTGAGAACCGGAGGCAGACCCGGAACAACAAGGATGCGGAACTCTCCTCCGGTTTACCTGACGTAACCAGGAAGCGTCGGACTGAGGTTCTCTCCGATTTACGTTCTGTTTTACCTTTAGCGGGCTTAATTCGTCAACCTCTCAATTTGTCTGACTCCAATTATCAGGATACCTCTCCTTCTTCCGGCGAATCCATGCAATCAAACATGCCGGCTTTCAAAACTGCTCCCGGGTAATGTAACCTTATGTACCTTGAGCTTTACTCTACCCATGCTTTAGTATTCATCCTTCTGCCTTTGTTAACAGCATGCAAGTGAAACCCAGCAAGAGGGCAAAGAAGAATAAGCCGTCCCAAGACCCGATTGTAACTGAACCGGTGATTAACATGTCTGCTCCAGACAGCTCTACCCATCAGCCGCCTGAACCGGCCTCTTACATTCCAGTGCCAAATTCTGACCCGCCTGCCGAAGATACTCTCAACAGCTGCGATAACCCGGAAGCTCCTAGCCCGGTCAAGACGTCTGAACCGGAAGTTGAGTTTGTGAAAAATCAGTTTATTGAACCGGGGCAGCCTACTGTCCTTGCCAAATGTTCTGCCAAGGAAGAACTTGCCGAACGCTGAAAAGCCAAGCAGGACATTACTGATTATACTCACTTAAGCATTGGTGATATAGTCTCGGGCTATCTGAATCAAGTGCATAATAGCCGTGACCTGGAAATTGACATGGTGAAACAAATACAGCACAAATCTGAGGTATAACTTATACTATTTACCTGAATCTTACATACTGTATGTGACACTCCAAAAATTTTGGTGGTTTGTTTTTCAAAAGAGCCTTGCTTGGTTTGAAAGAAGGTCATTTAAACCCTTCCAAAAAAACATCTTCTAAGTTTGCACTCTCAAAAATCCTTTTCTTGGATTTAGTTTCTTTTAAAAAGAAAACCCTTTTAGTTTTGGGCTTTTATTTGGTTTTGATCCCTTCTAAATTTTACCATGCTACCTATGGTGAAATTTTCCCAAAACCTCTCCTCCCACTTTGGTACAATCCAAACATTATGTCCAAACAAATAAAATCCATTTTTTTGGATTTTATTCCAACTATTTCTCCTCCCAATATAAATCTGTCTTTTCTTTTGAGCCTAGGTGGATTGCAAAGCAAGTACCCTAATGCTTTTGATTTTTGACCTCAACTCAACACCCTTGGATAGTCCTTTGTACCCACAACTGAGAACCATCTTGATCCACTCTTCTCCTGTTCAAATATTTCAAATTTCACTCACTGCAAGTTTGGACCAGATTTGCCAAATTTGGTGAAATTCATATCTACACCTCTCCAAAAATTCTACAAATATTCAGGCAGCCTCTAGATGCAATGAGAGGCCCCTCCACCAAAAACCAGCTCAAGGAAAAATCCCTACATGCCTAGATCATTTTGTCGAACACCTTGCATACACTGTTTCTGTCCATCTTCAGTTAAATTCAGAATTTCAGTGTCAATCTTCGACAGAATTCAGTCACAAGCTCACAGTGCACTTGGCACGTAGCTCACGGCCTAGCTTGCTTGTCCGGAGCCTCACACGCGCGCTTGGCGCCTTCCTGGCGTCGGTGGCGCCCTGGCCCGCCTGCGCCGGCGTGTCTTGCGGCGGCCGTATCACCGTAGCGGCCGACAGGGAGCAGAACGGCGGCATAACACCGTTCGGCGCCGCCCAAACCCCCTGGTGGCTCCGCGTGGCCGTTTCCTTGCCAGCGCATGCATGCAGCACCGTCGCCGTGGCGCGGCACGCGCAGAGCATGCTCCCTGCCACCAACGGGCCCGCGCCGCCCCGTTCCGTCGAGCTCCCCTAAACAACCCAATCTCGATGCGGTTAGCATCTAAACGGAACCAGGGAACACCCACGACGACGCTCAACCTCTGAACCCTCCCGTGCAACCACTGCGCCGCCGTAATCACCTCGCCGGAGAACCCCGTTCTCGGCAACCGCCTCGGGGCGGCTATATATAGCACCCCGAGCTTGCTCTCGTCTCCGCACGACTCCACCATCTCACCAGACCCCGCCCGGCCACTGAACGAGCCTCAAGGGGCCTTTCATCCTCGACTCCGTCCACCTCCGTCCGCCTCGGGCTCCGGCATCGTTCTCTCCGGTGAGAACCCCTCCGCCGCCCTACTTTCGACCGTAGCCTCGTACCACCTCTAGTAAGATAACCCCCACCTCAATTTTGACCTCGCAGCTCTCTCCGGCGAGATCCACGACCACCCGAACCGTCGTCCGCCGGAGCAAGCGTCGCCGCCGACGTGGTACTCGCCGGCGACCACCACCACCTCCCACAGACACGGAATGGCGCCCTGAACACAGAGGTACTCTTCGATCTCCCTGCCTCGCCGTGGATCGCCGCCGGCGACCACCGCGGCTCTCGGGCGCCGACGAGCCCCGGCTCCCTTGTTTGAAAATTCAAACCTGATGGGTGGGACCCGCCCGTCAGCCTCTCCTGTGTTTTTTTCGAATCATTTACTGAAAGTGTACTCTGGCAAAATATGCTTCCACTCTGAGCTGTATTTTTCTGCAAAGCCCCCTGGAAGTTTTCTGTTTCATTACAGATGAGTCCTTGAGTTAAAACCCTTATAACTTTTTAACAGAAAGGAATTTTTGAGTGATTCTTTTTCTATCCTCTTCAAATTTTTGTCTAGTTTTTTATCATAATTACTTGAAAAAAATTTGGAACACTTTTCTGTACACTCACGGTATTTACCTTGTGTGCGTATCTTTTCTTATACCATAGATACCGGAGGAGGTGACGGAGCTGCAAACCTCGTACAGTTAGACTCCGACTACTCCGAACCAGGCAAGCATGTTTGAACTCTTGATATGATGAGTGTTGTTGCATGTTTGCATTTTAGTATGATCATGGCATGTTTATGAACAACTATTTGAATGTTATATTTCATATACATAATCGGAAAGTAAGTTTCGGTAAGCATTATGTTGTTGGATACATATTTGCATAGCCATGTGTTGGCATGAGGATGGGTAAGATGGCAGTGTTGTGACATGCCAGTCTTATGCCAGATTATTTGACTTCCGTGTCGTCATGACACAAATCACATTCCCATTCATTCCTTCCTATACTATCACATGTTTTCCGAAAGGAATATGGCATAGTAAGTTGTAAATCGTTTTCCAGGTACACACCAATAGAGAGACCGGGGTGAGGGTTCCATGGCCCTGGATTAAAGCCCGTCATCCGGTCAGGGGGCATGGGTGTTTCTGGTTGGGACTGAGAGGGGGGAACCCCTTAGAGCGCGCGTATAGAAATTTGATCCCATGCTATTCGAGGTTGTGGCCTCCCCGTCTCAAAGTTTTTCTTGGACGTTGACCAGGGTGATTCCTGGCATCGTGAGGTGAAATGGGTGTGTACTAGTTAAATGTGTTTCTACTAAAATACCCTAAAAGGAACTAGTCCTTCGTGACTATGGAAATCCGTTGACTGTGGTCAGTTTATCCAAACTCTGCAGAGTCTCAAATCTGTCAATTGTCTTGTACTTTGTTCAAGTACTATATTCATCTTATCTTGTCAGATATCAACCACAGTGACAAAACTCCGGTGGGATTTATGTGTGATAAATTCAGTTAACAGATTATTCTTGTGGATGGACTAATCTTGTCATTTACATTTATTACAAGCCCTGTCTGTGATGTCGCTCAGACGTCCGACGGTGGCAGACCTGTTATTTACTTTTGTCATGAACCCTGTCTGTGATGTCGCTCAGACGTCCGACTGTGGTATTGCTTTTAAAGCCCTGTCTGTGATGTCGCTCAGACGTCCGACTATGGTATTTCTTTTTAAGCCCTGTCTGTGATGTCGCTCAGACGTCCGACTATGGTATTTCTTTTTAAGCCCTGTCT
>NC_041385.1:716298668-716308472 GCF_002162155.2 Triticum dicoccoides
AAAGCCCTGTCTGTGATGTCGCTCAGATGTCCGACTGTGGTATTTCTTTTTTAAGCCCTGTCTGTGATGTCGCTCAGACGTCCGACAGTGGTATTTCTTTTAAAGCCCTATCTGTGATGTCGCCCAGACGTCCGACTGTGGCATTCCTTTTAAAGCCCTTTATGTGATGTCGCTTAGACGTCCAACTGCGGCATGCATTTTATTTATTTACCTTTCAAGGCGTCGCTCCAGACACCCGATCGGTTTTCAGTTATTTATTTTATTCATCAAGTCCTGCAATATTATCGTTATTTTATGAGCATCATCCTTGTTCATGACACATTCATGCATTCATTGATTATATCTTTTGTCCGAACTGTCTTGCGAGTACTTTCAAGTACTCACCTAGCTTGTTGATTTGGCCAGATGTTGATGAAGGCGATCTCATGGATGAAGAGTTTGATAGCGAGTCCGACGCCTAGAGGAGCCCCAGTCAGTCCCATGTGATCCTGTCTTGGTCATTGTATTATCCGCTTCCGCAACCCCGAATAAATTCATCGAGCCTCACCTCGACGCTCGATGTACTGCCAGTAGAAGTCAAGTTATCCACCACCACTTTTCCTCGAGCTAGTAGCATGCCACCCCACCCCTGTGTCATATCCTCCCTTATGTAAGATATTGGCGAGTTTGTAATAAACTGTTGAGCAGACTCAGCTCAATCCTGTAATATATTTGATGCTACTGGTTCTCTGTTTATCAAGCTTTTGTCTACCAGAAAGGATGACTTTTCCTATACTGGGTTTAAAAGATCCGTTTTATCAATAATCATATTATTGAAAAGCCGGTCGTGACAGACTTGGTATCAGAGCCAGGCTGACTGTAGGAAGCCACTAGGTGCGATCGCTAATTGGTTATTAGCATGATAGAGTTATTCATGTTTTTACAAATGTAGTCATTTTCTGACAGTCAACATAAAATTTATGATCTGACCACTCAGAATTTTTGCCTACTTTTGTAGATGGCCGGCAACGACTGCGAGTCTCAAATGTTCGCCAACGTGTCTGAGGGGTTTGTCAAACTCCTCTCCTTCATCATTCAGGTCGCGATGGGGCCATCCGTGCGCCCAGTCTTCACGCTTTATCCACACAAGATCAACGACAGTCTGACTATGCACCAGGCCGCGGTGCAATTCAGGGGAGGCCATGTTGAAATACGCCGTCTCCGATTCGTGGGGAGAGCCATGCCTACAGAAAGGCATGCTATGCAGATGGCTGCCCGCGAGACGATAGCCCGTCTTCGGGATGTTCTTCCTGCAATGAAAACCCGTCGCTACCGCTACCTTCCATGCCATGTGCCTTATACCTGTCACTACTCCTTCTCTTGCCCCAGAGGAGAGCGAGACGAAGCCTTTGAGATGCTTGTCGAGTACCTCCGATCCCTGGAGGCAGCATTCGACTGCATGGTGGATGACCTCGTAGCTGCATGCATGGACTCAGTTCATGGTTGTGCTGCTAACAGGAGGGAACTCCTACACACCGCTCCACCATTGACTTTCGTGTCATCCGCAGCCTCTCACTCACCTTCCATACTCGCCACTGCTCGTCGTCTGCCTACCACAGAGGAATTTAACCAGGCTATTGCACCCACTCCCGTCCGCTCTGCATCACTTGTTGCACCCACTCCCGTCCGCTCTGCACCACTTGTTGCACCCACTCCCATACATGCTACCCCACCTATTACACCCACTCGTATTCGTGTTATTCCACCTACGGCACCTGCTCCATCAGCTCAGCACAACGTTTCTCGTCTGGAACCTATTAGCGAGGAGGAGGTTGATTCCCCAGCGTCTCTGCGTCTCACCCTCGGCAGGCCAAGGGAGATCCTCACCATCTCCGACTAAGTACGCATAGACGCCATGCGATGTATCGACTTGTGTAATATGTTTTATGTACATAGGTTGTGAGAAGTAGCCTGTTTGCGCACCATGTAGGATCTGGAGGAGTGCACTAGTTTAAATAACATGTCAGGGTTATGTACGCATATCCTGAGTGATGTAGTGTATAATTATGCCCGCGGGTAAGATATGCACTAGTCCTTCTCCGCGCGAAATCGTGTATTTCCAAAAATATCCTGGAGTTTTAAAAAAATGTTCTTTGTGTGTGATTTTATTGACTTTTGCAACTCTCTTTCTTATCTTACGAGTTCACAAAAATATATCCCCAGAGTGAAAGATGTCTCGTCCTTGGACGCGCTCCATGCCAACTCAGCCAGAAGAAAATTATGGCACAACGCAGAACCAAAATTTCACTCAGGGACAGACAAGTCAACAGGGCAGTGAAACAGCTTTTACACAAGTTTGTCGTTTGTACGAACAGAGTCAACAGCAACACCAGGAAATGATGAACCAATTCATCAATATGGGAAGTAACCGTGGTCAGTATCAACCGCAATCCAAATTATCTGAGTTACAAAAGACGCGTCCTCCAACATTTTCTCATACTGACAAGCCTCTTGAGGCCGAGGACTGGCTTCGAGACATGGAGAGAAAATTAATTATCGCACAATGTTCATACCGTGAAAAAGTACTGTATGCACCACATTATCTCACAGGTGCAGCTGCATCATGGTGGGAAAACTTCCTGCACATGCACCCCAACGAAAATGAAATCACCTGGGAAAATTTCAAAGAAGGTTTTCGTGGGGCACATATTCCTAAGAGCGTCATGAAAATCAAGAAGAAGGAATTTGATGAACTCAAGCAAAGAGCCATGACAGTGTCAGAATACAACAGCCAATTCACACTGCTGTCTCGCTACGCCAATGAAGAATGCATGACCGAGAGAAATAAGATGGAAAAATTCTTGGAAGGCCTGGCACCCGCCCTTAAGTGCCAGCTAGTTGTGCACACCTTTCCAGATTTTAAAACACTGGTGGATAAGGCCATTACCCTGGAAAATGAGCGACGTAGCCTGGAAGATTTCCGCAAACGAAAAAGGGACCAGACTACTTTTTCTCGCAATCACAGAAGCAAGAAGGAATTTCAAAAGGGGGATTCACACAAAACCCCGACGAATAATTCACGTCCAACCAAGAATTTCCATGCAAGAGACAAAGAGTTCACCTATCGCCTAGGCGTTACCTGTTATGCTTGTGGAGAACAAGGGCACTATGCCAAGCAGTGTCCCAAGCGAAGGAACTCAAACCCGAAGCTCAATAATGGTGGAAATAATTCAGCACCAAAGCGAAGCAATTTCAACCCCAACAACAACCACCGGAAAGGTCACCTGAACCATGTGACCCGAGAGGAAGCACAGAATGCCCCAGATATCGTACTCGGTACGTACCCCGTCAACACGATACCCGCCATGGTTTTGTTTGATTCTGGAGCTTCTCACTCATTTGTTTCAAAAAGTTTTGCTTTGCAAAATAATTTTTCGATGCTTCCCTTGGAAAAATCAATGATCGTCAAGTCCCCTAGAGTTAAGCAAGTGACCCAGAGTTACTGTCAAGGTGTGGTTATTGAATTTGAAGGATTGAAGTTTTACGCCAACCTTATTGTGCTGGAAAGTAAGGGACTGGATTTCATCCTAGGAATGGATTGGTTAACCACCAATAAAGGTTTTATTGACTGCTTCAACCGTACCGTGATTCTCACACACCATCATGGGAAGAAAATAAAAGTTTCAGCCAAAGAGAGACAAATACCTCGGCAACCTAGATTAAACAAGGTGGACGTTTCTGAGCTAAACAAGGTCCCCGTAGTATGTGAATTTCCAAATGTATTTCCAGAAGAACTACCAAGCATGCCACCAGACCGAGAGATAGAATTCAGCATTGAGCTAGCACCTGGAACCACTCCTATCTACAAGAAACCTTACAGAATGGCACCATCCGAATTGGTAGAGTTGAAGAAGCAAATAAAAGAATTATTGGAGAAAGGATACATACGAGCCAGCTCCTCACCTTGGGGTTCTCCAATTTTATTTGCCAAGAAGAAGGATGGAACAATGAGGTTGTGTATTGATTATCGAGCTCTCAACATGGCCACAATCAAGAACAAATACCCAATGCCCCGAATAAATGATTTATTCGATCAGCTCGCACAGGCCAAAGTCTTCTCAAAATTTGACTTGAGATCAGGATACCACCAATTAAAAGTGCGAACAGAAGATATTCCCAAGACCGCTTTCACCTCCAGATATGGGCTGTATGAGTTCACAGTGATGCCATTCGGACTAACCAACGCCCCGCATATTTTGTTCACCTCATGAACAAAGTATTTATGAAGTATATGGACAAGTTTGTTGTGGTATTCATCAATGATATTCTGATATATTCCAAAACACCAGAAGAGCACGCCGAACATCTCAGGATTGTACTCGGAGAACTCAGGAAACATCAACTGTACGCCAAATTCAGCAAATGTGAATTTTGGCTAAGGCGGGTGGGTTTTCTGGGCCACGTGCTAACCCAAGAAGCTATTGCAGTAGACCCGGAAAAAGTCAAGGCCGTACTTGGCTGGAAACCACCAGCTAACGTAACGGACGTACAGAGTTTCTTGGGAATGGCAGGATATTATCGGAGATTTATTGAAGGATTCTCCACTATAGCAAAGCCCATGACACTATTGCTCAAGAAAGGCAAGAAGTTTGAATGGATAGAAGCATGTGAGAAAAGCTTCCAAGAGCTAAAAAGCAAATTAACAACGACACCAGTATTAATCGTGCCAGATATACACAAGAATTTTGAGGTATATTGTGACGCATCCCGGAAAGGCCTCGGATGCGTATTGATGCAAGAAGGCAAGGTAGTTGCGTATGTCTCTAGACAACTACGCAAGCATGAGGAAAATTATCCCACCCATGACCTGGAATTAGCAACAGTCATCCATGCACTCAAGGAATGGAGACCCTTTCTGCTTGGGAATCGTTGTGAGATATACACAGACCATAAGAGTCTTAAGTATATTTTCACACAGCCAGAATTAAATTTACGGCAACGACGCTGGTTAGAGTTGGTGAAGGATTATGATGTTGGAATCCACTATCATCCCGGAAAAGCAAATGTTGTGGCAGATGCACTTAGTCGCAATCCCAGCACGGACGACGACAGTATACCAAAATTGAGGCCAGAATTTCAACAAGAATTTGCCCGACTCAATCTAATAATGGTTACCGAAGGCAGTGTGTCGAATATAGAAATACAGCCTACCCTGATGGAAAGGATCAAGGAAGCCCAGCACGGACACCCCAGCATTGAGGGCATAAAAAGAAAAGTGAGTTTGGGAAGAGCCTCAGAATTCAACGTGGATGAGCAAGGAATATTGTGGTATGGAGAAAGGCTATGCGTACCAAATGTCAAGGACCTCAAACAGCAGATATTGACTGAAAGTCACACAGCTCCGTATTCAATCCATCCTGGAGGGACAAAAATGTACAAGGATCTTTAGGAAAATTTCTGGTGGCACGGTATGAAGAGAGATATAGCCACGTTCATTGCCTGCTGTGAATCTTGTCAATGTATCAAGGCCGAGCACCAGAAACCAGTCAGACTGTTACAGCCAAATAAGATACCCGAGTGGAAATGGGACGAGATAGGAATGGACTTTATCATTGGACTGCCACGGTCACGACACGGAAACGATGCCATTTGGGTCATAACCGACAGATTAACCAAGGTGGCACATTTTATTCCGGTAAAAACAACTTACACCACTTAGAGACTAGCCAAACTTTATCTTGCCCGTATCGTCTGCCTACATGGAGTCCCTAAGACTATCATCTCCGATAGAGGCACACAGTTCGTCTCTACATTCTGGGATCACCTACAACAGGCACTGGGAACCCAACTAGCCTTCAGTACCGCATACCATCCCCAGACTGATGGGCAGACGGAACGCGTAAACCAAATCCTAGAAGACATGCTAAGAGCATGTGTCCTCACCTACGGGAACAGTTGGGAAGGAAGTTTGCCATATGCAGAGTTCGCATACAACAACAGCTATCAAACCAGCTTGCAAATGGCACCCTTTGAAGCTCTATATGGGAGGAGATGTCGTACCCCGCTAAATTGGTCAGAGACTGGAGACGGCCATATCTTTGGCCCAGATATGCTCAAGGAGGCCGAGGAGAAAGTTAAGACAATTAGAGAACGACTCAAAACAGCTCAAAGTCAGCAAAAGAGTTATTACGACCGAAAGAATCGGGAAATCAGTTTTGAACCCGGAGAATTGGTATACCTGAGAGTTTCTCCTATGAAGGGTCTGCAACGATTCAAGATTAAGGGGAAACTAGCACCAAGATTCATCGGACCATTTCATATAGTGGCCCGACGGGGCAAGGTAGCCTACCAGCTGGACCTACCCGGAGACTTATCCGGTATCCACAACGTGTTTCACATCTCGCAGTTGAGAAAATACATGAGCAACCCAGAGAAGCAAGTTTCACATGAGTATATTGACGTGCAACCCGACCTCACTTACCGGGAGCACCCAATAAAAATATTAGAAGAGTCTGAGAGGAGGACCCGACAGAAAACCATTAAGTTTTTCAAAGTTCAATGGAGTAATCACACCGAGAATGAAGCAACTTGGGAGAGCGAGGATTTTCTTCGGACAGAGCACCCACACCTGTTTAAGGATCAGCTGAAATCTCGGGGATGAGATTTTTCCTAAGGGGGTAGGTGATGTGACACTCCAAATTTTTTGGTGGTTTGGTTTTCAAAAGAGCCTTGCTTGGTTTGAAAGAAGGTCATTTAAACCCTTCCAAAAAAACCATCTTCTAAGTTTGCCCTCTCAAAAATCCTTTTCTTGGATTTAGTTTCTTTTAAAAAGAAAACCCTTTTAGTTTTGGGCTTTTATTTGGTTTTGATCCCTTCTAAATTTTACCATGCCACATATGGTGAAATTTTCCCAAAACCTCTCCTCCCACTTTGGTACAATCCAAACATTCTGTCCAAACAAATAAAATCCATTTTTTTGGATTTTATTCCAACTATTTCTCCTCCCAATATAAATCTGTCTTTTCTTTTGAGCCTAGGTGGATTGCAAAGCAAGTACCCTAATGCTTTTGATTTTTGACCTCAACTCAGCACCCTTGGATAGTCCTTTGTACCCACAACCCAGAACCATCTTGATCCACTCTTCTCCTGTTCAAATATTTCAAATTTCACTCACTGCAAGTTTGGACCAGATTTGCCAAATTTGGTGAAATTCATATCTACACCTCTCCAAAAATTCTACAAATATTCAGGCAGCCTCTAGATGCAATGAGAGGCCCCTCCACCAAAAACCAGCTCAAGGAAAAATCCCTACATGCCTAGATCATTTCGTCGAACACCTTGCATACACTATTTTTGTCCATCTTCAGTTAAATTCAGAATTTCAGTGTCAATCTTCGACAAAATTCAGTCAGAAGCTCACAGCGCACTTGGCACGTAGCTCATGGCCTGGCTTGCTTGTCCGGAGCCTCACACGCGCGCTTGGCGCCTTCCTGGCGTCGATGGCGCCCTGGCCCACCTGTGCCGGCGTGTCTTGCGGTAGCCGTATCACCGTAGCGGCCGACAGCGAGCAGAACGGCGACATAACGTCGTTCGGCGCCGCCCAAACCCCCTGGTGGCTCCGCGTGGCCGTTTCCTCGCCAGCGCACGCATGCAGCACCATCGTCGTGGCGCGGCACGCGCAGAGCGCGCTCCCTGCCGCCGACGGGCCCGCGCCGCCTCGTTCCGTCGAGCTCCCCCTAAACAACCCAATCCCGACGCGGTTAGCATCTAAACGGAACCAGGGAACACCCACGATGACACTCAACCTCTGAACCCTCCCGTGCAACCACTGCGCCGCCGTAATCACCTCGCCGGAGAACCCCGTTCTCGGCAACCGCCTCGGGGCGGCTATATATAGCACCCCGAGCTTGCTCTCGTCTCCGCGTGACTCCACCATCTCACCAGACCCCGCCCGGCCACTGAACGAGCCTCGAGGGGCCTTTCCTCCTCGACTCCGGCCACCTCCGTCCGCCTCGGGCTCCAGCATCGTTCTCTCCGGTGAGAACCCCTCCGCCGCCCTACTTTCGACCGTAGCCTCGTACCACCTCTAGTAAGATAACCCCCACCTCAATTTTGACCTCGCAGCTCTCTCCAGCGAGATCCACGACCACCCGAACCGCCGTCCGCCGGAGCAAGCGTCGCCGCCGACGTGGTACTCGCCGGCGACCACCACCACCTCCCACAGACACGGAATGGTGCCCTGAACACAGAGGTACTCTCCGATCTCCCTGCCTCGCCGTGGATCGCCGTCGGCGACCACCGCGGCTCTCGGGCGCCGACGAGCCCCGGCTCCCTCGTTTGAAAATTCAAACCTGACGAGTGGGACCCGCCCGTCAGCCTCTCCTGTGTTTTTTTCGAATCGTTTACTGAAAGCGTACTCTGGAAAAGTACGCTTCCACTCTGAACCGTTTTTCTGTATTTTTCTGCAAAGCCCCCTGGAAGTTTTCTGTTTCATTACAGATGAGTCCTTGGGTTAAAACCCTTATAACTTTTTAACAGAAAGAAATTTTTGAGTGATTCTTTTTCTGTCCTCTTCAAATTTTTGTCTAGTTTTTTATCATAATTATTTGAAAAATATTTGGAACACTTTTCTGTACACTCACGGTATTTACGTTGCGTGCGTATCTTTTCTTATACCGTAGATACCGGAGGAGGTGACGGAGCTGCAAACCTCACACAGTTAGGCTCCGACTACTCCGGACCAGGCAAGCATGTTTGAATTCTTGATATGATGAGTGTTGTTGCGTGTTTGCATTTTAGTATGATCATGGCATGTTTATGAACAACTATTTGAATGTTATATTTCATATACATAATGAGAAAGTAAGTTTCGGTAAGCATTATGTTGTTGGATACATATTTGCATAGCCATGTGTTGGCATGAGGATGGGTAAGATGGCAGTGTTGTGACATGCCAGTCTTATGCCAGATTATTTGACTTCCGTGTCGTCATGACACAAATCACATTCCCATTCATTCCTTCCTATAATGTCACATGTTTTCCGAAAGGAATATGGCATAGTAAGTTGTAAATCGTTTTCCTGGTACACACCAATAGAGAGACCGGGGTGAGGGTTCCATGGCCCTGGATTAAAGCCCGTCATCCGGTCAGGGGGCATGGGTGTTTCCGGTTGGGACCGAGAGGGGGGCACCCCTTAGAGCGCGCGTATAGAAATTTGATCCCATGCTATTCGAGGTTGTGGCCTCCTTGTCTCAAAGTTTTTCTTGGACGTTGACCAGGGTGATTCCTGGCATCGTGAGGTGAAATGGGTGTGTACTAGTTAAATGTGTTTCTACTAAAATACTGTAAACGGAACTAGTCCTTCGTGACTACGGAAATCCGTTGACTGTGGTCAGTTCATCCAAACTCTGCAGAGTCTCAAATCCGTCAATTGTCTTGTACTTTGTTCAAGTACTATATTCATCTTATCTTGTCAGATATCAACCACAGTGACAAAACTCTGGTGGGATTTATGTGTGATAAATCCGGTTAACAGATTATTCTTGTGGATGGACTAATCTTGTCATTTACATTTATTACAAGCCCTGTCTGTGATGTCGCTCAGACGTCCGACGGTGGCAGACCTGTTATTTACTTTTGTCATGAACCCTGTCTGTGATGTCGCTCAGACGTCCGACTGTGGTATTGCTTTTAAAGCCCTGTCTGTGATGTCGCTCAGATGTCCGACTGTGGTATTTCTTTTTAAACCCTGTCTGTGATGTCGCTCAGACGTCCGACTGTGGTATTTCTTTTTAAGCCCTGTCTATGATGTTGCTCAGACGTCC
>NC_041385.1:716308975-716343838 GCF_002162155.2 Triticum dicoccoides
CTCAGACGTCCGACAGTGGTATTTCTTTTAAAGCCCTGTCTGTGATGTCGCCCAGACGTCCGACTGTGGCATTCCTTTTAAAGCCCTTTATGTGATGTCGCTTAGACGTCCAACTGCAGCATGCATTTTATTTATTTACCTTTCGAGGCGTCGCTCCAGACACCCAATCGGTTTTCAGTTATTTATTTTATTCATCAAGTCCTGCAATATTATCGTTATTTTATGAGCATCATCCTTGTTCATGACGCATTCATGCATTCATTGATTATATCTTTTGTCCGAACTGTCTTGCGAGTACTTTCAAGTACTCACCTGGCTTGTTGATTTGGCCAGATGTTGATGAAGGCGATCTCATGGATGAAGAGTTTGATAGCGAGTCCGACGCCTAGAGGAGTCCCAGTCAGTCCCATGCGATCCTGTCTTGGTCATTGTATTATCCGCTTCCGCAACCCCGAATAAATTCATCGAGCCTCACCTCAACGCTCGATGTACTGCCAGTAGAAGTCAAGTTATCCACCACCACTTTTCCTTGAGCTAGTAGCATGCCACCCCACCCCTGTGTCATAACCGCCCTTATGTAAGATATTGGCGAGTTTGTAATAAACTGTTGAGCAGCCTCAGCTCAATCCTGTAATATATTTGATGCTACTGGTTCTCTGTTTATCAAGCTTTTGTCTACCAGAAAGGATGACTTTTCCTATACTGGGTTTAAAAGATCGGTTTTATCAATAATCATATTATTGAAAAGCCGGTCATGACACTGTACCAGCCCCCAAGTCTATTGCTTATGAATAAATATGCTGTAGACTTAGAAATTTGCTTTACTTGTTAGTTTATCCGGTTCAAAGAGAATATATTTAACCCGGTTATAACATGATAGTTTTAAATTTGCAATATACATTAGCCCCCAAGGGTCAAGTATCTTTACTTGTAAAGTGCTTGAGACTTAATATGTGTGACCCGGTATGATAGGTTTAAAATTCTTCAGCATACATTAGCCCCCAAGTGCCAAGTATCTTTACTTGTAAAGTGCTTGGGACTTGAATGTTACCTTACCATGATCCTTACCATAACCTGGTGTCAATGCATGCCACCATAAGTCAATTTGAATCGGAGCTTGCTGTTCTGAAGAGTCGTCTGGAAACTCGAGAACTTGAAACTCAGAAGGCCAACTCCAAATTTGAATTCAGTGTCTCTGAAAATGAGAAGTTGAAGAAAAATTTGGAGTCGGAGAAGAAAGCTTGGGCTGATGAGAAGGCTTCTCTGGTGACTCGGGCTGATACAGCAGAAGCATCTCTTGCAGAAGCAACAACCGAGCTGTCCGACTTAAAACGACAGATATCGCAAATGGTCTCAGCCATATTCGGTAAGTTACTGTGCAAAACCTCAAACATTGTAACCGTACAATGACTATTGTAATAATTACTTCCGCCTGACTGTTATGCTTATGCACACACAGGCCCCAGGAGTACCAACCTTAAGCAAAACATGTTGATCAAACTTAAAGCAGTTTACACCTTAGTGGAACAGTTGTACTCTGGGTCACAACGTGCCTTGGCCGTTGTAGCCTTATCAAACACCCCTCCCCGCCTCTTACAAGACGTGCTGAAGCATCTCGTTGTGCTACCTCAGCGAATTCAGGATTTAAGGCTGTCATCCGCAAGAGCCGGAGCCGTAGCCGCATTGAGCCGGGCAAAAGCATGGCTTCCAGAGCTAGACCCGGCCGACCTTGCTCTTGGATTCCCCAGTCGGAAGGAGGACGACACTGTATTTGATGATCATGACTTTATCGCCTGTGTCAAAGTCATACGTCCTGTGGCGACCCTCATTGGGAACGATACTGACCTCACCAAGTACTCTCCGGGCTATGACAGTGAGAACCGGAGAATTCCAAACATTCCATATGATGAAGTCAGCCTGATCCCTCCTATTCGTAAGCATACTTTTGCCCCTGAAGTGGACCCAGCCGGTTTAATAGATGATGAAGCTGAGTTTGAAGCTTTGAGCGGCATTGACTGGGCCTCATCAACTTTCCAGGACAAGACAGCCGACGAAGAAGCGGAGAAGGATAACCCGGAGTCTTCAAGCCCGCCGAAGGAGTAAGTCGCCAGGTGTTGTGCAAAAACAATGCTTCATTTGTTTAGACTCGGGGAGTCTTGTAATAGGGTAGAAAAAACTTCTCAATGTTTGTCATGCCTTCACGCATGTTCCGGGCACTTAGTCACTTTCGTAAGCCACTATTGCTATAGATTTCGGGCTTATGTTTAACCCTTTATTCCTTTGACGTTTAAATTTTGCTTGCTTTATGCTGCACATGATACAAACAAAAGCTCCCTTGGCGGTTTATCGCGCCGGGGGTCACATAAAGTATTGATAACCCGGAACACGAACCAAAGGCATCATATACAGGCCGGTTTATGACTATATAATAGCATACCTGCGATCCCTTTGATAATCTTTCGTGCTTACATGATGTTCATCTGGCACTTAACAACCTGGGAGGACCAAAATTTAAACTGGAAGAGACGAAAAACATCTCATAATGCTTTCTAGAAGGTCTCAAGATATTCAAAATAGTTATACTTATGATGAATAATAAACAACATTCACAGGCTTCTGATTCAAATACGATCAATAAACCGTTCCAAAGGGGTTAAGCTAAGATTCGGATACGATCATATAGCCCCCAGTGGCTTTGGCGATGCCGATCAAGTGGGTATCGACAGCTATGTTCTCTTTGGTTCAGATACGACCCATGTTTGAACAGGAAGCCCCCAAGTGACCATAAGAGTTGTTTAATGACACTGATTCGAATACGATCCACATCAGGCCCAAATGGGTTAAGCTGTGATTCAAATATGATCACGAAGCCCCCAAGTGGGTTTGGCAGTATGCCGATCAAGCGGGTATCGACAGCTATGTTCTCTTTGGTTCGAATACGACCTATGTTTGAACAGGAAGCCCCCAAGTGATCATGGCTAGATTCAGATATTATCATAAGCCGGACCAAAGGGAAAGCCGGATTCAGATATGATCCGCTCCCTGTTGGTAGTGTCCACCACCTGATAAAGAAGACATAAAAACATTCTTTATGGGAAAAAAGGACAGAGGTCCTGCTTTATTGCTTTATATAATATGTACATCGTCAAAAGTATATACATCTTAAGAGCCGGTGGCTCAAGTATAGTAAGGCCGAAGATGGGCGATATTCCACGGCCGGCGGGTCTCCTCCTCCGACTTACATGAGTCCTTGTGCTCTCGAATATCGAAGAGGTAATATGACCCATTGTTCAGATTCTTGCTGACCACAAAGGGTCCTTCCCAAGGTGGAGATAGCTTGTGCATGTCAGATTGATCCGGGATGAGCCGGAGCACCAAATCACCTTCCTGAAAGGTTCTGCTCTTGACCCGGCGGCTGTGATAACAGCGCAGGTCTTGCTGGTAAATCGCCGAGCGGGCTATTGCCAAGTCTCGCTCCTCATCCAACAAGTCAAGTGCCTCCTGATGAGCCTTTTCATTGTCCGCCTCAACATAAGCGGCCACACAGGGTGAGTCGTGTCAGATGTCACTTGGTAGAACTGCCTCTGCTCCATAGACCATGAAAAAAGGTGTGTAACCCGTAGATCTGTTAGGCGTAGTGTTGATGCTCCATAGTACAGAGGGTAACTCCTCCACCCAGCAACCCAGAGTCCGTTTTAAGGGGACTAAGAGCCGGGGCTTAATACCCTTCAGTATCTCTTGATTAGCTCTTTCTGCTTGACCATTGGATTGAGGATGAGCAATGGCCGAAACATCAAGCCGGATATGTTCTCGCTGACAGAACTCTTCCATGGCTCCCTTGGAAAGATTAGTACCATTATCAGTTATAATGCTATGTGGGAAACCAAAACGAAAGATCACCTTTTTCATGAACTGAACTGCTGTGGCCGCATCACACTTACTGACTGGCTCCGCCTCAACCCACTTTGTAAACTTATCCACTACCACCAGGAGATGTGTCTTTTTATCCTTATACCTTTTGAAAGGTCCAACCATGTCAAGCCCCCAGACTACGAACGGCCAGGTAATTGGGATCATCCTCAATTCCTGAGCCGGCACATGAGTACGTCGTGAGAACTTCTGATAACCGTCACATTTACTGACCAGATCCTCCGCATCAGCATGAGCCGTGAGCCAGTAGAAACCATGACGGAAAGCCTTGGCCACAAGAGATTTTGAGCCGGCATGATGACCACAATCTCCTTCATGAATCTCACGAAGTATCTCTTGTCCCTCTCCAGGTGACACACAGCATTGAAACGCCCCTGTTACATTGCAATGATGCAACTCACCATTAACAATCGTCATGGATTTGGATCGTCTGACAATTTGTCTTGCCAAAGTTTCATCCTCCGGTAACTCTCCCCGTGTCATGTAGGCCAAATATGGCACTGTCCAATCCGGGATAACATGAAGAGCTACCACCAGCTGGGCCTTCGGGTCTGGCACCGCTAGTTCTTCCTTGGTAGGCACCTTGACAGAAGGGTTATGCAAAACATCAAGAAAGGTGTTAGGTGGCACCGGCTTACGTTGAGATCCCAGCCGGCTTAAAGCATCAGCCGCCTCATTCTTCCTTCGATCAATGTGCTCCACTTGATAACCTTTGAAATGTCCAGCCACAACATCTACTTCACGTCGATAAGCCGCCATGAGAGGATCCTTGGAATCCCACTTGCCTGACACCTGTTGAGCCACGAGATCTGAGTCGCCCAGACACCTTACCCGGCTTAAGTTCATATCCTTGGCCATCCGGAGACCATGGAGTAAGGCCTCGTACTTAGCTGCATTATTAGTACATGGGAACATAAGCCGGAGTACATAACGAAATTTGTCACCTCGAGGGGAAGTTAAAACAATTCCAGCCCCTGAACCTTCTAGCTGCCTGGACCCGTCAAAGTGAATAGTCCAATATGTGTTATCTGGCTTCTCCTCAGGTGCCTGCAACTCTGTCCAATCATTGATAAAGTCCACCAAGGCCTGAGACTTAATAGCAGTATGTGGCATGTACTTCAAATCATGAGGCCCAAGCTCGATAGCCCACTTGGTGACTCGTCCTGTGGCCCCCCTATTCTGGATGATGTCTCCCAAAGGGGCAGAACTTACCACAGTTACAGGATGACTTTGAAAGTACTGCTTCAACTTCCGGTTGGCCATAAACACTCTGTAAACGAGTTTCTGCCAATGTGGATACCTTTGCTTAGACTCAATGAGCACCTCACTGATATAATAAACCGGACGTTGAACCGAATGCTCCTTGCCAGCTTCCTTACGCTCCACCACGATGGCAACACTGACCTCTCGTGAATTAGCAGCCACATACAACAGCAAGGGCTCTCTGTCAATGGGAGCCGCAAGAACCGGTGGTTCAGACAATTGCCTCTTCAAGTCTTCAGAGGCAGCATCTGCAGCATCACTCCAGACAAAAGTGTCAGTTTTCTTCATCATCTGATATAATGGAAGGGCCTTCTCACCTAACCGGCTTATGAACCGGCTTAAAGCGGCCACACGACCCGCCAGGCGCTGAACATCATTGATGGACACCGGCTTAGTCAGAGAGGTAATAGCCTTAATCTTCTCCGGATTAGCTTCAATGCCTCTGTTTGACACCAGAAAACCTAAGAGCTTGCCCGCATGTACACCAAACACACACTTGGCCGGGTTAAGCATCATCTTGTAAACCCGGAGATTATCAAAGGTCTCTTTCAGGTCAGATATCAAGGTTTCCTTTTCTCTGGACTTCACCACAATGTCATCTATGTAAGCATGAACATTACGCCCAATTTGATCGTGCAAACAGTTCTGCACACACCGCTGATAAGTCGCGTGGGCACTTTTGAGTCCAAATGGCATAGATACATAACAGAAGGCTCCAAACGGAGTGATGAAAGCTGTCTTCTCCTGGTCCTTAACTGCCGTCTTGATCTGATGATAGCCAGAGTAAGAATCCAAGAAGCTCAAACGTTCACAACCCGCCGTAGCATCAATGATTTGATCAATACGGGGGAGAGCAAAGGGATCAGCCGGACAAGCCTTGTTTAAATCCGTGTAATCCACACACATCCGCCAAGTGCCGTTCTTCTTGAGCACTAACACCGAGTTAGCCAACCACTCCGGGTGAAAAACTTCAACAATAAACCCGGCCGCTAAGAGCCGGGCGACCTCTTCCCCAATAGCTTTTCGTCTCTCTTCGTTGAACCGTCGGAGAAACTGCCTGACCGGCTTATACTTTGGATCAATATTGAGAGTGTGCTCAGCGAGTTCCCTCGGTACACCCGGCATGTCAGAAGGTTTCCATGCAAAGATGTCCCGGTTCTCACGGATGAACTCGATGAGCGTGCTTTCCTATTTAGGATCCAAATTGGCACTGATACTGAACTGCTTAGAGGCGTCTCCTGGGGTAAAGTCAACAAGCTTTGTCTCAGCAGCCGATTTAAACTTCAACGCCAGGTCATGCTCAGTAGTTGGTTTCTTAAGGGAGGTCATATCCGCTGGGTTAACATTGTCTTGATAGAATTTGAGCTCCTCCGCGGCACAGGTAGTCTTAGCGTAAGCCGCGTCGCCTTCTTCACATTTCAAGGCCACCTTTCGACTCCCATGCATAGTGATGGTGCCCTTGTAACCCGACATCTTGAGCTGTAAGTAAACGTAACATGGCCGTGCCATGAATTTAGCATAAGCCGGTCGCCCAAATAGAGCGTGATATGGACTCCTGATTTTAACCACTTCAAACGTCAATTTCTCAGCCCTGGAGTCATACTCATCTCCAAAAGCCACCTCCAATTCAATCTTGGCAACTGGGTAAGCCGACTTGCCGGGAACCACCCCATGAAAAACAGTGTTGGCTGTTCTCAGATTCTTCTCAGTCAACCCCATGCGCTGAAAAGTCTCGTAGTAGAGGATATTGATGTTGCTACCTCCGTCCATGAGTACCTTAGTGAATTTATATCCACCAACCTGGGGTGCTACCACCAAGGCTAACTGACTCGGATTATCGACTCGTGGAGGGCGATCTTCTCTGCTCCATTTAATGGGTTGCTCTGACCATCTCAAATAACGAGGAATTGCCGGCTCAATCGAATTTACGGCCCTCTTATGAACCTTCTGGTCATGTTTGCATAAGCTAGTGGTAAACACATGGTACTGCCCACCACTCAACTGTTTCGGATGGCTTTGATAACCCGACTGCTGCTGCTGTTGTCCTCCCTGACCAGATTGCTGCTGATTATTTCCACCCGGTTGTCCCTGAAACCCGGAGTTTGAACCGCCGCCCGGGCCATGAAAGCCGCGAGCCCCTGAACCGCCGCCAGATCCACGACTGCCATCAAAGGTATTGGAATTTTTAAACGCCTTCATGATCGCGCAATCTTTCCACAGGTGTGTAGCGGGGTACTCTCGGGTGCCATGTTTTGGGCAGGGCTCATTGAGTAGCTGCTCAAGAGATGGGCCTGACCTGCCGGATCGAGGCCACTTACCCTTACATCTCTGATTGTTACCCTGTGTATTAGTGTTGGCTACAAACTCCGGGTTGCCGTCCGCCTTACGCTTATTGCCGCTTTGATTCACCGGGTTGTGCTGTTGACCCTTTCCATTGCCTTTCCTTTTTCCCTTTCATGTCTTCTCATCGTCAGACGCGGGATCCTTGGTACTACCGGAATCGGCATATTTGACTAAAGCCGCCATTAGCGTACCCATATCCTTGCAGTCACGTTTAAGGCGCCCCAGTTTCTGCCTCAGCGGCTCAAAGCTGCAATTTTTCTCCAACATGAGGACTGCAGAGCCGGCATCCATCTTATCAGATGAATGAATTATCTCCTTGACCCGGCGTACCCAATGGGTGGTGGATTCACCCTCCCCCTGCTTACAATTCGTTAAGTCCATGATCGACATAGATTGCTTACAGGTGTCCTTGAAGTTCTGGATGAAACGGGCTTTTAACTCCTCCCACGAACCAATGGAATTGGGTGGTAAGATTTTTAACCAAGACCGGGCCATTCCATCTAACATCATGGTGAAATATTTAGCCATTGCCGCGTCAGTGACTTCCTACAGCTCCATGGCCATCTCATAACTCTCAATCCATGCTCCAGGCTGTAAGTCGGCCGTGTAATTTGGCACTTTTCGAGGTCCCTTGAAGTCCTTGGGAAGGCGCACGTTGCGCAAAGCCGGTACCAAACAAGGAACTCCACCGGTTCTGGTGGCTACTCCCGTCTCAACAGAAGTCGTTGGATACTCTGGAATATTCTGATGAGCCGCCTGTTGAGCCGCCAGCTGAGCCACCCGCTTATTCTCCTGACGTACTCGGTCCTGCACCGGGTTATAGCCACCATGTTGGCGTTGGGCGTTGCTTGACAAAGCTTCAGATTCCATGTGCCTGCTGTAACTCGGGCTCCAGTTCTAACGAGGCGGTGCTAACCAAGGCGGAGGAGTTGAATGGATCCTGTCTCTGCTGTAAGAATAGGTCTCTTGCTGAGTCAGGGCTGTCTGCAGAAGCTCTCTGACCCTCCGAGACTCCACCGCTATTTGGTCATCATCGTCCACGGGCAGAGCCGCCAAGTGCGCCGAAGCCGCGATTAAGTTCTCCATGGGGTTGGAAAAGTGACCCTCCGGTATTGGCACATAACGCGGTGGTGCCATGCTCACATGAGGAGGAGGCATCTCTCGAGGCTGAGCCAGTCCTCCTGTTTCGGCTGTCATAAACTGATTGGCATCTGGCGGGTTACTTGGGCCTGCTCCTGGTGTAGCGAAAAGAACCCGAGGGTCGTAATTCGGAGGTAAACGGGATTGGGTTTTCTGGTGTCTCCTCCTCATTACCTCATTGGATGCGTTTAAGCTCATCGTGAGCTGGTAAGCTTCTGACTGCAACCGCTATGCCCGGGCGTCGAGAGCCGCCCGCTCTGTAGCTAGTTTAGTATCCTCAGCTGCCAAGGCCTCCTTGGCCTGAGCTATCTCCTCACGCACTCGTGCCACCTCCGTGTCATGCTCATCTTTGTTTGCAGGGATAACCGTGGCGGTTAACAGGGCCGTAAGCTTGTCCATGAGGTCTATCAGCACCTGAGCCGGTGGGCGCACAGGGCCAGCTGCCCCGGCTGTCCCTATCCCGGATGTTATTGCTGCAGCAGCTATAGAATTAGAACCGGGCTGAGTCCCAGCCATAAAGATTCCTGCCCATCTTGGCGGCTCATAGGGGTCCGGAATACTGATGCCATCAGAACAGCCCCCGAGCACGCCGTCTTGCACCTAGTACAACGAATCTGTTGAACCGGCGGACGAATCACCGTCTGACCGGACAGCCGTCTCACCACCATCTTCAGATCCTTCAGAAAGTTCCTGTCCGTGGATGCAGCCCATGAAAGCACGCTTCATGATGGGTTGAGCTCGGGTCTTCCTCGCAGGCTGAGCCGTCTCGATGAGGTCGGTGCTGCTGTCCGGCTCAGGTCCCGGCTCTCCGATCCGGCCGATGATGACGTGGATTCCGCCAAAGGGGACCCAGTATCCGTACTCGATTGAGCCGGTGTCGGGGCCCCAGCCTTCATCGTCGATGTAGATCTTGCCGCGATGACTCTTGGTCATCCGCCCACTACGTATCCCTTGAGCCCATCGAAGTTGCCCTTCAAGAACTCAAATCCACCGTGCGCTGGCCCCATGGTGGGCGCCAACTGTCGTGGAATTTTCATGTCAGATGTCCTCGTGAAAGGACTTAGTTGTGGAGCCATCGCCACTAGGAAGCTTGAAGGGGTTAATCGGGACAAGGGACACGAGAGGGTTTATACTAGTTCGGCCACTTATGGTGAAGGTAAGGCCTACGTCTAGTTGGGTTGGTATTGATGTTTCGATGACCAGAGAGCGAGATACGCTATGTCTGGCTCTCGATGAGTTGTTTCTTGCCCTAAGCCGCCAGCAGGTCGTCCCCTTATATGCACGGGTTGACACCCTGTGGCTTACAAAGTCCCGACCGGCTTATAAACAGTGTCCGGCTCGGTGACTAGTTAAGTCTACCTTATGATACAAGTCATATTACTGTGGCGGTTTACTACAACGGGCCTTAAGTCGCATGTGGGCCTTAAGCCCTCTATGAACCGCCATCTTCATGCTTTGGTCTTGGGCTTCTTCCTGGTGAGTCTTCTTTGCGTAACCTGGCCCCTCCTGGGCGGCTTACACAAATAGTTATATCCCCAACAGTTAGTGAAACCACTAGTTTCAAGAAGGGCAAGGGCAAGAAGGGATACTTCACGAAATGGCAAATCAGTTGCTGCTCTAGTGAAGAAACCCAAGGTTGAACCCAAACCCGAGACTAAGTGCTTCTGTAATGAGGGGAACGGTCACTAAAGCAGAACTACCCTAGATACTTGGTAGATGAGAAGGTTGGCAAGGTCGACAGAAGTATATTGGATATACATTATATTGATGTGTACTTTACTAGTACTCCTAGTAGCACCATGGTAATAGATACCGGTTCAGTTGCTAAGTGTTACTAACTCGAAATAAAAGGCTACGAAATAAACGGAGACTAGCTAAAGGCGAGGTGACGATATGTGTTGGAAGTATTTCCAAGGTTGATCTGATCAAACATCGCACACTCCCTCTACCATCGGGATCGGTATTAAACCTAAATAATTGTTATTTAGTGTTTGTGTTGAGCATAGACATGATTGGATTATGTCTATCGCAATACGGTTATTCATTTAAGGAGAATAATGGTTACTCTGTTTATTTGAATAATACCTTCAATGGTCTTGCACCTAAAATGAATGGTTTATTGAATCTCGATCGTAGTGATACACATGTTCATGCCAAAAGATATAAGATAGTAATGATAGTACCATATACTTGTGGCACTGCCATTTGAGTCATATTGGTATAAAACACATGAAGAAGCTCCATGTTGATGGATCTTTGGACTCACTCATTTTTGAAAAGATTGAGACATGCGAACCATGTCTATTGGTATATATGCATGAAGAAACTCCATACAGATGGATCGTTTGGACTCACTTGATTTTGAATCACTTGAGACATGCAAATCATACCACATGGGCAAGATGACTGAAAGGCCTCGTTTTCAGTGAGATGGAACAAGAGAGCAACTTGTTGGAAGTAATACATTTGATGTGTGCAATCCAATGAGTGCTGAGGCATGCAGTGAATATCGTTATGCTCTTACTTCATAGATGATTTGAGTAGATTCTTAGTATATTTACTTGATGAAACACAAATCTAAATTATTGAAAGGTTCAAGTAATTTCAGAGTGAAGTTGAAGATCGTCGTGACAAGAGGATAATATGTCTATGATATGATCATAGAGATGAATATCCGAGTTACGAGTTTAGCACACAATTAAGACATTGTGGAAATTGTTTCACAACTAATACCGCCTGAAACACCATAGTGTGATGGTGTGCCCGAACATCATAACTGCACCCTATTGGATATGGTGCATACCATGACGTCTCTTATCGAATTACCACTATTGTTTATGGGTTAAGCATAAGAGACAACTGCATTCACTTTAAATAGGGCACCAGGTAATTCCGTTGAGATGACACCATGTGAACTATGGTTTAGAGAAACCTAAGCCGTCGTTTCTTGAAAGTTTGGGGCTGCGGCGCTTATGTGAAAACGTTTCATCCTAGTAAGCTCGAACCCAAAACGGATAAATGCATCTTCATAGGTCACTCAAAACAGTTGGGTATACCTCCTATTTCAGATCCGGAAGCAAAAGTGATTGTTTCTAAAATGGGTCCTTTCTCGAGGAAAAGTTTCTCTCGAAAGAATTGAGTGGGAGGATGGTGGAGACTTGATGAGGTTACTGAACCATCACTTCAACCAGTGTGTAGCAGGGCACAGGAAGTTGTTCCTGTGGCACCTACACCAATTGAAGTGGAAGCTGATGATAGTGATCATGAAACTTCGGATCAGGTCACTACCAAACCTCGTAGGTTGACAAGGATGCGTACTACTTCAGAGTGGTACAGTAATCCTGTCTTGGAAGTCATGTTGCTAGAAAACAATGAACCTACGAGCTATGGAGAAGCGATGGTGGGCCCGGATTCCGACAAATGGCTAGAGGCCATAAAATCCGAGAGAGGATCCATGTATGAAAACAAAGTGTGGACTTTGGAAGAACTACTTGATGGTCGTAAGGTTGTTGGGTACAGATGGATTTTAAAAGAAAGACGGACAATGATGGTAAGTGTCACCATTAAGAAAGCTCGACTTGTCGCTAAGATGTTTTTCGACAAGTTCAAGGAGTTGACTACGATGAGACTTTCTCACTCGTAGCGATGCTAAGAGTCTGTTGGAATTATATCAGCAGTTACTGCATTATTTATGAAATCTTGCAGATAGGATATCAAAACATTGTTTCCTCGAAGAGTTGCTTGAGGAAAGTTTGTATGTGATACAACCAGAAGGTTTTTTCAATCCTAAAAGATGCTAACAAGTATGCAAAGCTCCAGCAATTCTTCTAAAGATTGGAGTAAGCATCTCGGAGTTGGAATATACACTTTGATGAGATGATCAAAGATTTTGGGTTTATACAAAGTTTATGAGAAACTTGTATTTCCAAAGAAGTGAGTGGGAGCACTATAGAATTTCTGATGAGTATATGTTGTTGACATATTATCAGAAATGATGCAGAGTTTCTAGAAAGCATATAGGGTTATTTGAAAAGTGTTTTTAAATGGAAAACCTGGATTAAGCTACTTGAACATTGAGCATCAAGATCTATAAGGATAGATCAAAATCGCTTAATAGTACTTTCAAACAAACACATACCGTGACAAGATTTTGAAGGAGTTCAAAATAGATCGGCAAAGGAGTTCTTGGCTGTGTTATAAGGTGTGAGTATTGAGTAAGACTCAAGACCTGACCACGGCAGAATAGAGAGAAAGGACGAAGGTCATCCCCTATGCTTTAGACGTAGGCTCTACAGTATGCTATGCTGTGTACCGCACCTGAAGTGTGCCTTGCCATGAGTCAGTCAAGGGGTACAAGTGTGATCCAGGAATGGATCACAGGATAACGGTCAAGGTTATCCTTAGTAACTAGTAGACTAAGGAATTTTCTTGATTATGGAGGTGGTAAAAGAGCTCGTCGTAAAGGGTTACGTCGATGCAAACTTTGACACTAATCTGGATGATTCTGAGTAGTAAACCGGATTCGTATAGTAGAACAGTTATTTGGAATAGCTCCAAATATAGCATGGTAGCTGCATCTACAAGATGACATAGAGATTTGTAAAGCACACACGGATCTGAAAGGTTCAGACCCGTTGACTAATAACCTCTCTCACAAGCGAGATATGATCAAACCCCATGGGTGTTGAATTCATTACAATCACATAGTGATGTGAACTAGATTATTGACTCTAGTGCAAGTGGGAGACTGTTGGAAATATGCCCTAGAGGCAATAATAAAATGGTTATTATTGTATTTCCTTGTTCATGATAATTGTCTATTGTTCATGCTATAATTGTATTAACTGGAAACCGTAATACATGTGTGAATACATAGACCACAACATGTCCCTAGTGAGCCTCTAGTTGACTAGCTCGTTGATCAATAGATGGTTATGGTTTCCTGACCATGGACATTGGTTGTCATTGATAACGAGATCACATCATTAGGAGAATGATGTGATGAACAAGACCCAATCCTAAGCATAGCACAAGATCGTGTAGTTCGTTTGCTAAAGCTTTTCTAATGTAAAGTATCATTTCCTTAGACCATGAGATTGTGCAACTCCCAGATACTGTAGGAATGCTTTGGGTGTACCAAACGTCACAACGTAACTAGGTGGCTATAAAGGTGCACTACAGGTATCTCCAAAAGTGTCTGTTGGGTTGGCAAGAATCGAGACTGGGATTTGTCACTCCGTATGACGGAGAGGCATCTCTGGGCCCACTCAGTAATGCATCATCATAATGAGCTCAATGTGACTAAGTAGTTAGTCATGGGATCATGCATTACGGAACGAGTAAAGTGACTTGCCGGCAACGAGATTGAATGAGGTATTGGGATACCGACGATCGAATCTCAGGCAAATAACATACCGATTGACAAAGGGAATTGTATACGGGATTGATTGAATCCTTGACATCATGGTTCATCCGATTAGATCATCGTGGAACATGTGGGAGCCAACATGGGTATCCAGATCCCGTTGTTGGTTATTGACCGGAGAACGTCTCGGTCATGTCTGCATGGTTCCCGAACCCGTAGGGTCTACACACTTAAGGTTCGGTGACGCTAGAGTTGTTATGGGAAATAGTATGTGGTTACCAAAGGTAGTTCTAAGTCCCGGATGTGATCCCGTACGTCACGAGGAGTTCCGGAATGGTCCGGCGGTGAAGATCGATATATTGGACGAAGGGTATTGGAGTCCGGAAGTGTTCCGGGGGTACCAGGCTATGGCCAGCATGACCGAAAGGTGTTTCGGGAGCCCCGGCAAGTGTTGGAGGGCCTCATGGGCCAAAGGGGAAGGGGAAAACCAGCCCACTAAGGGGTAGTGCTCCCCCCACACCCTTTACCACGTTATTTGGGGAGGTGGGGCGCCTCCACCTGGCTTGGGAGGCAATCCTCCACCTGCTTGGCTTGGGGGGCAAGTCTCCCTAGGATTTTCCCTAGGGAGATCCAATCTGCTTGGCCGCCGCCCCTAGGGGAAACCCTAGGGAGCCTCCCCCTCTCCCCTTGCCCTATATATAGTGGAGGGGTGGGAGGGCAGCCGCACCTCTTCCCTGGTGCAGCCCTCCCTCCTCCTACGCCTCCTCCTCCATAGTGCTTGGCGAAGCCCTGCTGGAGAACCACGAGCTCCACCACCACCACGCCATCGTCATGTTGGACTTTTCCCTCAACTTCTGATCTCCCCTTGCTGGATCAAGAAGGAGGAGACGTCCCCGGGCTGTACATGTGTTAAACACGGAGGCGTCGTCCGTTCGGCGCTTGATCGGATCTTCCGCGATTTGAATCGCCACGAGTACGACTCCATCAACTGCGTTCTTGTAACGCTCCCGCTTAGCGATCTTCAAAGGTATGAAGATGTTCATCCTCTCCCTCTCTTGTTATTAGAATCTCCATAGATTGATCTTGGTGATGCGTAGAAAATTTTGAATCTCTGCTACGTTCCCCAACAGATGAATCATTTTTTGGGCGGGTGAAGCTAGAATATCCGAGATTGAAGAAGAAGCACGGCATCCGTTGGATGGACATCCAATGGCCACTGCTGCTAGAAACGTGTGTTGACTATAAGTTGACAAGCCTTGCATACGCGTCAACTCTGTTTTTTTAGGGGACACGTCAACTTAGTAAGGCCAGAAGTGTGTGGCAGAGAACTTATAGCCCATTTGAGATTTGTAAGAATGCGTATCCCATTTTTGAATTCTAATGGAATTTACTACATCCCATTTACAGTTTGTTAAAAGTACAGCCCATTTCAACCAACCGTTCAAAACAGAATTCAATAAAATTTCCCACATTTTGATGGGATCCGAAATATTTTTATCCCAAAATTTCTAGTCAGATTAAATACAATTTAAATATAAATTTATATTACGTAAAAATCCAACGAAACATTGCGCTCGCAATAATTAATGAAATTAAAATTTTCAATATCCAAAAGTAATTTTTTATAATGTAATTACGTGTTTGGTGCATTTTTTTATAGTTACTGCCCAGTTTTTATAATTACATCCCATTTATTATTTCTCAAAGCCCATTTTCTTGTTAAGCCTAATGCATCCCTCCTAGGAAAGATTTGCAGCCCAGCGGGGCGGAGAATAACAACTTGACCTTGCCTGGGTATTCCTAAAAAAAGTATAGCTGGGCTAGCCATTTTCAGCTTGAAAAAAAATATCTGGGCTGGATATCTGGCCTGGGCTAGACGGGCCACAGCCTGCCCAGTTAATACCTGCAGCGATGTTTTCGTTGTTGTTCAGAGGAGAAAAATTAATATCTGGGCTAAACATCGAAAAACTCTGCAGTGCTCACACCTCAAAAACACAAATACTGCTCGAGCTGCTTGGTCCCAGCTGTCGGCCGCTTCTTGTGCAATTCTCTCGTTTATTGACCACCCCCTGTTGGGGAACGTAGCAGAAATTCAAAATTTTCCTACGTGTCACCAAGATCTATCTATGGAGAAACCAGCAACGAGGGGAAGGAGAGTGCATCTACATACCCTTGTAGATCGCTAAGCGGAAGCGTTCAAGAGAACGGGGTTGAAGGAGTCGTACTCGTTGTGATCCAAATCACCGGAGATCCTAGTGCCGAACGGACGGCACCTCCGCGTTCAACACACGTACAGCCCGGTGACGTCTCCCACGCCTTGATCCAGCAAGGAGAGAGGGAGAGGTTGAGGAAGACTCCATCCAGCAGCAGCACAACGGCGTGGTGGTGGTGGAGGAGTGTGGCAATCCTGCAGGGCTTCGCCAAGCACCGCGGGAGAGGTGAAGGGAGAGAGGTAGGGCTGCGCCAAGGAGAGGTCAAACTCATGTGTTGGCAGCCCCAAAACCCTCAAGTATATATAGGGAAGAGGGAGGGGGGTGCGCCCCCTCTAGGGTTTCCACCCCAAGGGGTGCGGCTGCCCCCAATCCCATCTAAGGGTGGCGGCCAAGGGGGAAGAGGGGGGAAACTTGCCCCCCAAGTTAGGTGGAAGCACCCCCTCCCCAAACCCTAGGCGCCTTGGGCCCTTGTGGGGGGGGGGGGCGCACCAGCCCACCTAGGGCTGGTCCCCTCCCACACTTGGCCCATGCAGCCCTCCAGGGCCGGTGGCCCCACTTGGTGGACCCCCGGGACCCTCCCGATGGTCCCGGTACGTTACCGATGAAACCTGAAACTTTTCCGGTGACCAAAACAGGACTTCCCATATATAAATCTTTACCTCCGGACCATTCCGGAACTCCTCATGACGTCCGGGATCTCATCCGGGACTCCAAACAACATTCGGTAACCACATACAAACTTCCTTTATAACCCTAGCGTCATCGAACCTTAAGTGTGTAGACCCTACGGGTTCGGGAGACATGTAGACATGACCGAGACGTTCTCCGGTCAATAACCAGCAGCGGGATCTAGATACCCATGTTGGCTCCCACATGTTCCACGATGATCTCATCGGATGAACCATGATGTCAAGGACTCAATCGATCCCGTATACAATTCCCTTTGTCTAACGGTATTATACTTGCCCGAGATTCGATCGTCGGTATACCGATACCTTGTTCAATCTCGTTACCGGCAAGTCTCTTTACTCGTTCCGTAACACATCATCCCGTGATCAACCCCTTGGTCACATTGTGCACATTATGATGATATCCTACCGAGTGGGCCCAGAGATACCTCTCCGTTTACACGGAGTGACAAATCCCAGTCTCGATTCATGCCAACCCAACAGACACTTTCGGAGATACCTGTAGTGCACCTTTATAGCCACCCAGTTACGTTGTGACGTTTGGTACACCCAAAGCATTCCTAAGGTATCCGGAAGTTGCACAATCTCATGGTCTAAGGAAAAGATACTTTGACATTAGAAAAGCTTTAGCATACGAACTACACGATCTTTGTGCTAGGCTTAGGATTGGGTCTTGTCCATCACATCATTCTCCTAATGATGTGATCCCGTTATCAATGACATCCAATGTCCATGGTTAGGAAACCATAACCATCTATTGATCAACGAGCTAGTCAACTAGAGGCTTACTAGGGACATGGTGTTGTCTATGTACCCACACATGTATCTGAGTTTCCTATCAATACAATTATAGCATGGATAATAAACGATTATCATGAACAAGGAAATATAATAATAACTAATTTATTATTGCCTCTAGGGCATATTTCCAACAGTCTCCCACTTGCACTAGAGTCAATAATCTAGTTCACATCACCATGTGATTAACACTCACAGGTCACATCGCCATGTGACCAACATCCAAAGAGTTTACTAGTGTCATTAAACTAGTTCACATCATCATGTGATTAAGACTCAATGAGTTATGGGGTTTGATCATGTTTTGCTTGTGAGAGAGGTTTTAGTCAACGGGTCTGCAACATTCAGATCTGTATGTACTTCGCAATTTCCACGCTCCACTTGGAGCTATTCCAAATGGTCGTTCCACTATACGTATCCGGTTTGCTACTCAGAGTCACTCGGATAGGTGTTAAAGCTTGCATCGACGTAACCCTTTATGTCGAACTCTTTATCACCTCCATAATCGAGAAACATATCCTTATTCCTCTAAGGATAACTTTGACCGCTATCTAGTGATCCACTCCTTGATCACATTTGTACCCTCTTGCCAGACAAGCGGCAAGGCACACATCAGGTGCGGTACTTAGCATGGCATACTGTAGAACCTACGTCCAAAGCATAGGGGACGACCTTCGTCCTTTCTCTCTTTTCTGCCGTGGTCGAGCTTTAAGTCTTAACTTTGTACCTTACTACTCAGGCAAGAACTCCTTCTTTGACTGATCCATCTTGAACACCTTCAAGATCATGTCAAGGTATGTGCTCATTTGAAAGTACTATTGAGCGTTTTTGATCTATCCTCATAGATCTTGATGCTCAATGTTCAAGTAGCTTAATCCAGGTTTTCTATTGAAAAACACCTTTCAAATAACCCTATATGCTTTCCAGAAATTCTACATCATTTCTGATCAACAATATGTCAACAACATATACTTATCAGAATTTCTATAGTGCTCCCACTCATTTCTTTGGAAATACAAGTTTCTCATAAACTTTGTATAAATCCAAAATCTTTGATCATCTGATCAAAGCATACATTCCAACTCCGAGATGCTTACTCCAGTCCTTAGAAGGATCGCTGGAGCCAGCATACCTTTTAGCATCCTTAGGATCGACAAAACTTTTCTGATTGTATCAACCTTTCCTTACAAAAACTGGTAAGGAAACTCGTCTTGACATCCATCTGCCAGATTTCATAAATGCAGCTAATGCTAACATGATTCCAACGAATTTGAAGCATCGCTACGGATGAGAAAATCTCATCGTAGTCAACTCCTAGAACTTGTGAAAAAAACTCTCCGCCAGAAGTCGAGCTTCATAGATGGTGACATTACCATCCACGTCCGTCTTCTTCTTAAAGATCCATTTATATCAATGGCTTGCTGATCATCGGGCAAGTCCACCAAAGCCCATGCTTTGTTCTGATACATGGATCCTATATCGGATTTCATGGCTTCTAACCATTTGTCGGAATTTGGGCCCACCATCGCTTCTCCATAGCTCGTAGGTTCATTGTTGTCTAGCAACATGACCTTCAAGACAGGATTACCGTACCACTCCGAAGCAGTACGCGTCCTTGTCGTCCTACGAGGTACGGTAGTGACTTGATCCGAAACTTCATGATCACTATCATAAGCTTCTACTTCAATTGGTGTAGGTGCCATAGGAACAACTTCCTATGCCCTGCTACACACTAGTTGTAGTAATGGTTCAATAACCATATCAAGTCTCCACCATCCTCCCATTCAACTTTTCGAGACAAACTTTTCCTCGAGAAAGGACCCGGTTCAAGAAACAATCCCTATTGATTTTGGATCTGAATTAGGAGGTATACCCAACTGTTTTGGGTGTCCTATGAAGATGCATTTTATCCGCTTTGGGTTCGAGCTTATCAACCTGAAACTTTTTCACATAAGCGTCGCAGCCCCAAACTTTTAAGAAATGACAACTTAGGTTTCTCCAAACGGTGTCGTCTCAACGGAATTACGTGGTACCCTATTAAAGTGAGTGCGGTTGTCTCTAATGCCTAACCCATGAACGATAGTGATAATTCGATAAGAGACATCAAGGTACGCACCATATCCAATAGGGTGCTACTATGATGTTCGGACACACCATCACACTATGGTGTTCCAGGCGGTATTAATTGTGAAACAATTTCCACAATGTCTTAATTGTGTGCCAAAACTCGTAACTCAGATATTCATCTCTATGATCATATCATAGACATTCTATCCTCTTGTCACGAAGATCTTAAACTTCACTCTGAAATTACTTGAACCATTCAATAATTCAGACTTGTGTTTCATCAAGTAAATATACTCAACATCTACTCGAATCATCTGTGAAGTAAGAACATAACTATATTCACTGCATGCCTCAGCACTCATTGGACTGCACACATCAAAATGTGTTACTTCCAACAAGTTGCTGTTTAGTTCCATCTTACTGAAACCGAGGCTTTTTAGTCATCTTGTCCATGTGGTATGATTTGCATATCTCAAGTGATTCAAAATCAAGTGAGTCTAAACGATCCATCTGCATGGAGTTTCTTCATGCGTATGCACCAATAGACATGGTTCGCATGTCTCAAACTTTTCAAAAATGAGTGAGTCAAAAGATCCATCAACATGGAGCTTCTTCATGCGTTTTATACCAATATGACTTACATGGCAGTGCCACAAGTAAGTGGTACTATTATCTTATAATTTTTGGCATGAAAATGTGTATCACTACGATCGAGATTCAATAAACCATTCCTTTAGGTGCAAGACCATTGAAGGTATTATTCAAATAAATAGAGTAACCATTATTCTCCTTAAATGAATAACCGTATTACGATAGACATAATCAATCATGTCTATGCTCAACGCAAACACCAAATGACAATTATTCAGGTTTAATACTAATCTTGATGGTAGAGGGAGCGTGCGATGTTTGATCATATCAAACTTGGAAACACTTCCAACACATATCGTCAGCTCACCTTTAGCTAGTCTCCGTTTATTCCGTAGCTCTTTCTTTCAAGTTACTAACACTTAGCAACCGAACCGGTATCTAATACCCTAGTGCTACTAGGAGTACTAGTAAAGTACACATTAACATAATGTATATCCAATATACTTCTATCGACCTTGCCAGCCTTCTTATCTACCAAGTATCTAGGGTAATTCTGCTCCAGTGGCTGTTCCCCTTATTACAGAAGCACTTAGTCTCGGGTTTGGGTTCAACCTTGGGTTTCTTCACTAGAGTAGCAGCTGATTTGCCGTTTCATGAAGTACCCCTTCTTGCCCTTGCCCTTCTTGAAACTAGTGGTTTCACCAACCATCAACAATTGATGCTCCTTCTTGATTTCTACTTTCGCGGTGTCAAACATTGCGAATACCTCAAGGATCATCATATATATCCCTAATATGTTATAGTTCATCACGAAGCTCTAGCAGCTTGGTGGCAATGACTTTGGAGAAACATCACTATCTCATCTGGAAGATCAACTCCCACTCGATTCAAGTGATTGTTGCACTCACACAATCTGAGCACAAGCTCAACGATTGAGCTTTTCTCCCTTAGTTTGCCGGCTAAGAAAATCATCGGAGGTCTTATACCTCTTGACGTGGGCACGAGCCTGAAATCCCAGTTTCAGCCCTCGAAACATCTCATATGTTCCGCGACGTTTCAAAAACATCTTTGGTGCCTCTACTCTAAACCATTTTAACTGAACTATCACGTAGTTATCAAAACGTGTAGGTCCGATGTTCGCAACATCCACATACGACGTTTGGGGTTCTGCACACTGAGCGGTGCATTAAGGACATAAGCTTTCTACTGTCCGCATAATCGCTACTGTCAACTTTCAACTATATTTTCTCTAGGAACATATCTAAACAGTGGAACTAAAGCGCGAGCTTACGACATAATTTGCAAAGATCATTTGACTATGTTCAGGATAATTAGTTCATCTTATGAACTCCCACTCAGATAGACATCCCTCTAGTCATCTAAGTGATTACATGATCCGAGTCAACTAGGCCGTGTCCGATCATCACGTGAGACAGACTAGTCATCATCGGTGAACATCTTCATGTTGATCGTATCTACTATACGACTCATGCTCGACCTTTCGGTCTCTGTGTTCCGAGGCCATGTCTGTACATGCTAAGCTCGTCAAGTTAACCCTAAGTGTTTCACGTATGTAAATCTGTCTTACACCCGTTGTATGTGAACGTAAGAATCCATCACACCCGATCATCAGGTGGTGCTTAGAAGCGACGAACTTTAGCAACGGTGCACAGTTAGGGGAGAACACTTCTTGAAATTGTTGTAAGGGATCATCTTATTTACTACCGTCGTTCTAAGCAAATAAGATGTATAAACATGATAAACATCACATGCAATCAAATAGTGACATGATATGGCCAATATCACATTGCTCCTTTTGATCTCCATCTTCGGGGCTCCATGATCATCGTCGTCACCGGCATGACACCATGATCTCCATCATCATGATCTCCATCATTGTGTCTCCATGAAGTTGTCTCGCCAACTTATTACTTCTACTACTATGGCTACCGGTTAGCAATAAAGTAAAGTAATTACATGGCGTTGTTCAATGACACACAGGTCATACAATAAATAAAGACAACTCCTATGGCTCCTGCCGGTTGTCATACTCATCGACATGCAAGTCGTGATTCCTATTACAAGAACATGATCAATCTCATACATCACATATCATTCATCACATTCTTTTTGGCCATATCACATCACATAGCATACCCTGCAAAAACAAGTTAGACGTCCTCTATTGTTGTTTGCATGTTTTACGTGGCTGCTATGGGTTTCTAGCAAGAACGTTTCTTACCTATGCAAAAACCACAACGTGATATGTCAATTGCTATTTACCCTTCATAAGGACCCTTTTCATCGAATCCGTTCCGACTAAAGTGGGAGAGACTGGCACCCGCTAGCCACCTTATGCACCAAGTGCATGTCAGTCGGTGGAACCTGTCTCACGTAAGTGTACGTGTAAGGTCGGTCCGGGCCGCTTCATCCCACAATACCGTCGAAACAAGATTGGACTAGTAACGGTAAGCATATTGAACAAAATCAATGCCCACAACTACTTTGTGTTCTACTCGTGCATAGAATCTACGCAATAGACCTAGCTCATGATGCCACTGTTGGGGAACGTAGCAGAAATTCAAAATTTTCCTACGTGTCACCAAGATCTATCTATGGAGAAACCATCAACGAGGGGAAGGAGAGTGCATCTACATACCCTTGTAGATTGCTAAGCGGAAGCGTTCAAGAGAACGGGGTTGAAGGAGTCGTACTCGTCGTGATCCAAATCACCGGAGATCCTAGTGCCGAACGGACGGCACCTCCGCGTTCAACACACGTACAACCCGGTGACGTCTCCCACGCCTTGATCCAGCAAGGAGAGAGGGAGAGGTTGAGGAAGACTCCATCTAGCAGCAGCACAACGGCGTGGTGGTGGTGGAGGAGCGTGGCAATCCTGCAGGGCTTCGCCAAGCACCGCGGGAGAGGTGAAGGGAGAGAGGTAGGGCTGCGCCAAGGAGAGGTCAAACTCATGTGTTGGCAGCCCCAAAACCCTCAAGTATATATAGGGGAGAGGGAGGGGGGTGCGCCCCCTCTAGGGTTTCCACCCCAAGGGGTGCGGCTGCCCACAATCCCATCTAAGGATGGCGGCCAAGGGGGGAGAGGGGGGAAACTTGCCCCCCAAGTTAGTTGGAAGCACCCCCTCCCCAAACCCTAGGCGCCTTGGGCCCTTGTGGGGGGGGGGGCGCACCAGCCCACCTGGGGCTGGTCCCCTCCCACACTTGGCCCATGCAGCCCTCCGGGGCCGGTGGCCCCACTTGGTGGACCCTCGGGACCCTCCCGGTGGTCCCAGTACGTTACCGATAAAACCCGAAACTTTTCCGGTGACCAAAACAGGACTTCCCATATATAAATCTTTACCTCCGAACCATTCCGGAACTCCTCGTGACGTCCGGGATCTCATCCGGGACTCCGAACAACATTCGGTAACCACATACAAACTTCCTTTATAACCCTAGCGTCATCGAACCTTAAGTGTGTAGACCCTACGGGTTCGGGAGACATGTAGACATGACCGAGACGTTCTCCGGTCAATAACCAGCAGCGGGATCTGGATACCCATGTTGGCTCCCACATGTTCCACGATGATCTCATCGGATGAACCACGATGTCAAGGACTCAATCGATCCCGTATACAATTCCCTTTGTCTAACGGTATTATACTTGCCCGAGATTCGATCGTCGGTATACCGATACCTTGTTCAATCTCGTTACCAGCAAGTCTCTTTACTCGTTCCGTAACACATCATCCCGTGATCAACCCCTTGGTCACATTTTGCACATTATGATGATGTCCTACCGAGTGGGCCCAGAGATACCTCTCCGTTTACATGGAGTGACAAATCCCAGTCTCGATTCGTGCCAACCCAACAGACACTTTCGGAGATACCTGTAGTGCACCTTTATAGCCACCCAGTTACGTTGTCACGTTTGGTACACCCAAAGCATTCCTACGGTATCCGGGAGTTGCACAATCTCATGGTCTAAGGAAAAGATACTTTGACATTAGAAAAGCTTTAGCATACGAACTACACGATCTTTGTGCTAGGCTTAGGATTGGATCTTGTCCATCACATCATTCTCCTAATGATGTGATCCCGTTATCAATGACATCCAATGTCCATGGTCAGGAAACCATAACCATCTATTGATCAACGAGCTAGTCAACTAGAGGCTTACTAGGGACATGGTGTTGTCTATGTACCCACACATGTATCTGAGTTTCCTATCAATACAATTATAGCATGGATAATAAACGATTATCGTGAACAAGGAAATATAATAATAACTAATTTATTATTGCCTCTAGGGCATATTTCCAACAGTGGGACCATGATGTCAGGAAACCAGGAGGAAGCAAAATAAATTATAGTTTTGTATATCTATATCTGTACTACTTATTATATATATTTATATTTATTTTTTATTTTATTATATATGTGTATCAGTTTTGAGATGGATCCAGAGCTTCAATCATAACCGTTGGTCTCTAAAATCCATGGGCTAAGATCAGCTGGATTCGCCATGAACAGTAGACTGGTGTTGCCTCTGCTGTGTTCTAGAATATTCACGTGCCCCTTATAGGAAAAAAAGGCCCATATGCGATTCCTCATGGGCTATATTTTACGGCTTGTGCGCATGACGACTTGATCCCAGATAAGAAGGTTTGGGAGGAGAATGGGAAGAAAAAATAATAGAGTAACATACAGTTTTTTAATGAACCTCCAGTGTTTTAGATGTGAATGTACACTTTTTTGTATGAATATTAAAAACAATTGTGGGTGGAATTCCATTTATCAAAATCACTCCATTATATTTTTTTCGAATCACACTCCAAAATCACTCAATTCTTTTAAGACGTGCATTGCACGTGCATACATACTACTCCCTCCGTCCTAAAATAAGTGACTCAAAAATGACTCAACTTTGTACTAATGTTAGTACAAAGTTGAGTCATTTTTGAGTCACTTATTTTAGGACGGAGGGAGTAGTATATAATAAGGAGGCACTTGTGTACGTTAGGCTATGGCCCTGGTGGGTCACCATTGTCATCCTCTCCAAGTAAAGTCATCTCCTCGCCCGTGCGTGCTTTCCGCCCGAAACAGTCAGCGCCGCCCACCCCGCTTCCCGTTCCCGGTGCAGGCGATTGCTCTGCCTTCAAACGACACAAGTGCCATCCGTCCGTCCATCTGCCGCCCACATTAATGATACGCGGTTGCCGAGGCGGCTACTCCGGCGCCACACGCCCGTCCCTCCGCCGCCCACCATTGCTATATAAACTGCTGCGCCGGCCATAGCCACAGTCATCCGCATCTGTTCCCTTTCTCCTGTCCACACCACTACTGCCCACCATGGCTTCCTCGCGCTCCAGCGCTCTTCGAGACGGGCGGACGACGGATCACAAGGAGATGGCAGCCATTGCTGCCGATCGGCTGGCCGGCAGGCAGCCGGAAGACGACGACGTCCCAATGGAGAACCTGGTAGTCGATGATCCGGCGCCAACCCCCTCCTCCACGCCATCCTCGCCGGTGCATTGCACCATGACCATTAGCGAGGCCCGTGCCCAATATATGGACACGGTGAGGCAGATGCGTGAGGAGAAGTTCCGGAAGGCGCAGGCCGACGCCGCCTACAACCACCATGTCCTTCAGGAGCACCTGCAGGCGGAGGAGCAGATCGCCGCGGAGCGGGCGGAGCAGGAGGCGCTGCTCGACTTGTACCGCTGTGCCCGCAAGGGCCGCCTCGAGAGCTGGCGGTACCGCATGCGGGTGGCGGAGGCTGCGACCGCCTACAAAGAGGGGATGAAGCGGGCGAGGTGCTGTTTGGCGAGACCGAGGACGAGGCAGAGGACAATGCCGACTCTGACGAGTCATCGCTCCGCTGGCGTCGACGAGGCCCTGCTCCGCCGAGGCCCCGCGGCACCAACAACGAGGCAGAGGACATCGCTGGCTTAGCTGAGGCCCCACCCTGCCGGCAACATGGGGGAGGATTTCCACTGCTCTACCGAGGCGCCGCCCGCCGGCAACGAGACAGAGGACATCGCCGGCTCTGCCCCGCTGCCAACGAGGCCGCGCCACACAGAAAACAAGGAAGAGTAGAACACGGTAGGTTGCCGCCGCTCGGGTCCAAGTAAGGCCACCGCTGCTACCCTCCGGTTGAAGCCAAGCTAGGCCGGTTGACCATTGACGGTCGGTTAGCTTCTTGGCGGCGACGTGGAGTCGGAGAGCTACGCTGGAGAAGAACGCTGCTTCTACTTAACTGCTGGTGCAGTTGGCTGGCTGACACGTTGGCCCAACAGGCACTACAAAAAAATACACTTCCGTGATGATACGTGTTTGTCACAGTAGGTCGCGTTTTTTGTCATGCATGTACATCCATGACAAATTTATGACAGAATCAAGATAGTCATACATGTGCTGTCGTAGAAGTGTTCCATGACATTACAAAAATTATCATAATGGAAGTGTCCACTTCCATGACGATAAATCGTGCGTCACAGAAGTGCTTTCATCAAGGGTGACCGACACGTGGCATCCACCGTAATGAAACGCTGTTAAGCCATCGGGTCGGGTTTTGGATCCGATAACCCGTTAACAGCCCCGACCAATGGGGATTTTCCACGTGTAAAATCATCATTGGCTGGAGGAAACACGTGTCGGCTCACCGTTGGGACAGATGTCATCCGCTCATTGGACCGAAGGCGCCTATGATACGGCGACACGTGGCACGGCCCAACAAAGGCCCATTCCTATGAAAAGGCCGGGCCGTTTGACTTGGTCAAAAGGTGGCGGGCCGGCCCACGGAAATCCTGTTAACGGCCTATTCGCATATAGCCCATTTACAGCCCGCTAACCCAAGGCCCATTATGCCCTATCCGAATTAGGCCCAGTAGCGTCATCTGGGCCGTCCAATATGATTCAGCCCGTTTTAACTTCCGGCCCACGTATGGCCCATGACTTCTTTCGGCCCATATGAGGACCTTTGTAACTCTTGGCCCATTAACGGCCAATGGTGAAACTAGCCCATAATGAACAATGTATCACTTTATACCCATAACGGCCCGTTATTGCATTGGGCCGTTTCCAGCCCAAGTTATCTTTCGGCCTTCTCAGGGCCCATTGATTCTTGGGCTCACTTGCAGCATTCGGTTACATACGGCCCGTTACTGTCATTTTTTGCTTGTGGGCCAAATTCAACCCATCGTTACAGTCAGCCCGTTTGCAGACCGTTAATACGTTGGGCCGTTTTCATGTCAAAAAAACCCGTTGGGCTGTTTTCATAGAGTTATCAAATACGGCCTATTAACGGCCTGTTATGGTCCACGAATAGTACGGCCCATGATTGGTGAAATGATGATACGCCCCATAGAAGGCCCATGGATCCTACGGCCCGTATGAGGCCCATGGATAGTACGGCCCGTAGAAGGCCCATGGATTGTACGACCCGTAAAAGGCCCATGGACCCTACGGTCCATAGAAGGCCCATTGATCCCTAAGGCATGTATAGAAGGCCGATGGATCCTACGGCCCATATAGAAGGCCAATGGTCCTACGGCCAAACGAAGGCCCATGGATCATACGGCCTGCAGGAGGCCCATCAGTCCGATGTTGCCATGATTATTTTGGCCTAGTTACCAAAAATAGGCTATTGTGGCCACTAGAAAAACACAGAAAAAGAACTGCAGTGACTACAAGAAAACAACTAAACAAGACAATAAGGAAATAAATAAGCAAGCAATTAAGGCTAGCCTATTACCGCTATTACACATATTACATCCACTGGGCATCAAAGTTCGCCACCAGTGCAAATATAGGGAACAAAGCAGCATATTACATACACTGGCCATCAAAATTGGCCACCAGTGCAAATAAACGCGGCAGCAAAACAAGAGCATAACTGAAACAACTTCAGAAGAGCTCAAGAAACGTTATCTTGGGTATCCACCATGCGGGCAATAAGCTTAGCAAGCTGATTAGCTTTGTCCTGTTTGGCACTAAAATCCTCCAACGCTTGCTGTTGCACCAGAAAGTATGCATTTGAATGCTCGAGGGACTTCCGCAGTCCTTCCGTGTCGCAGCACAGCTGATCGATGTCTTTCAGCTTGTAGTTGAGACTCAAGAAACTGAACTGATTCAGACAGTGAGTTTCAATAGCTTGTGCAAGCGGTAGTGGCCAGTAACTCGAACACTAAACCAAGACAGGACTTTGGGGTTGTCTCGCTGTCTTCAAGATAGTCTTCCTTAGCTGTTTTATCAGCTTTGTTGTAGACCAACAAGGACCTGTCACTATCCTGAGCCTTATCTGCATTACTTCCTTTACCATTGCTTAATAAGGCACTCTTCCCCAATATTCTGTCAGCATTCTAAAAGAAGAAACAAGTAGACACATAACAAGTTTAGCATGTATAGTATATGAAACTCATTTCGGTGAACCAGTTCATTAGTAAGGTGGACAGGATTAAACTACAAAGTCTTCTATTGCCAAGTACTAGTACATAATAAAAGCATCAAACAAACATATATCTGTGTCCTATGGTCACTGCATTGTCTTGCCAAATCAAAATAGAGACACGGTTCAAATCATATTAGTTCAAGACAAAGCAGCAGTGAAAGAATACAAAGTGTGGGAAACTATACGGCACAACAAGATTTCAGATGTGTACCACGGGTCTACATGTACAACAACACTATTGGCTCTGTTGTGATGCTAGTAATGTGCATGATATGAAAGTCAATTGTATACACAATTGAAATTGAAATCAAAAGAGCTATTGATCAAAGCAAACCTGTTAAAGAAACATGCGTGAACATATCTGCTATGCCATTGGAGTTTCGATTGGATCGTTCAATTTAAAAATAAGTTTGTATCAGTAAATACAGTGATACAAGAGCAAAGCAATCATAGTTAAAAAAGGTGCACCTAAGCGAGCGCTTAAGCGCGCCTAGGCTCTAGGCGTTGGCAAAACGCATTGCGCATAACTACGCTTAATCTGTGCATAACTGCGCATAAGCATGCGCTTTGGTCAGTAAAGTGCAAGGCGGTGGCAAAACACACAATTAATGCCTAGTGCTTTTTTGAACTATGATAGCAATGGAATCTTAAATTAGAACAGTTGTTCTTCAGGTTTGGCACTTGTTCTACATGAACAGAGTACAATAAGACGCAAGAATATAATACTTAAAAAATAGAAAATGAGCTCATAGACCTTACCACATTCTTGGTTTGGGACCAGTACAAAACAAGGCGTTCCCAGTCATCGTCCAGTAAATGTGTCTCAGGAGAACGTAAGGGAATTTGTTGAGTTTCTTTGCCGGTGAAGTATGTTTTCTTCAGGTAATTCCGATTCTTCCACCAAGCATTCTTGAAGATAGCAGAGGTATTAGCACAGGTTACCTCATCTTGAGTTTCCAAATCAGTCCTTCTCTATAGAGAAAAATGGGAAAATTTGATGTATTATAACCATCATGGAGGTAGGATGTATGGGACGAAGCAAAGTAATTGGCATGAATAACATTACTTACACATAACTCCTGGACAAACACCTGCAACTGGCATTTTCCTTCATCTTCAGTATAATATATCCAAGATGGGAAGATACGCACATACGATTTAACAACATCAAATGATAGATGATAAACTACGACTGTCTGGTTGTGCTTCCTCCACAGGAATAGGCATACTAACTAGTGGAGTTGGGGTTTGCCGTGATAGTACTGGCCCTTTGGGCACTGGAGCTGCCTTACTAACTGCTCTTGTTTGGGAGCTCTGTCGTGGAGATGGTGCTGTGTCAACAGGAACTGGGTTACTATCGGCTGGGGTTGGGGTTAGATTGGGTGAAGCTGGTTCTCTGTCCATCGCAGTAGGGGTACAATCTGCGAGAGTTTGGGTTATGTGTGGTAGGGCTGGTTCTTGTGCATGTACAACCGGGGTGCTATCTCCACCAAGAGGTAGCACTGTTTTATTTGAAGACCGTGTTTTTATTCCGCTAGATACTGGCATCACCCGCTCCAATTCAAATGGCTGATAAACAGGAAACATAGTTGAATGTACAAACATTGTATGAGAGACATATGCAATAGATAGTGTGGAAAAAAGAGGGCATGAAATAGTTGACATGTATATTGTTTAACTAAAACGGATAGCATGACATAATTTCACATATATGATGTCTATCTAAACTGGATAGCATAGCATAATAATTCAAAGATATGATGAATAACTAAACAGGATCACATGACATAATTCACCTACATGTTATCTAAGTAATCAGGATCGCATCATTTAATTCACACATGTGATTTATATGCTAAACAGAGGGCATTCGATATGATGTCTGAACTAAGAACATGGTGTTGAATATTGTGTATATGATGTCTAAACTATGCAATGCAAGACACCGTATGCATGATATGAGCAGTATAACCGTGCCAAGTTAGAGCATACACCTCAGTAGGGGAATAGGACTGATCAGCTGTCTCTGAATCCATCTCTGAGGAGCTATCGGGACCCAACAAGAGATCTTCTTCGACAGGTAGCACTGTCTGCTCTGAATGCCTTGTTTTCACTCCAGATTTTTCCATCTCCCACCCAAATGGCTGATTTACAGGAAGAGTAGTTTAATGTACAAACATTGTCGACAAATGGAAATGTAATAAAGAAAAGGATGGGAAAGATATCATTCAAATATATGATGCCTGGTTAAACAGGATGGCATTGCACATTTCACATATATTATGGCTGGCTAAAAGACATGAGACTGCATAATTCCCATATATGATATAGAAACTAAACAGGTGGCATTACAGAACATGTCTAAACTAAGCAGATGACATATATGATGTCAAAAGTAGGCACTGCAAGGCAACATATGCATGATATGACTAACATCATCATGCCAAGGTAGAGCAAACACCTTGGGGGGTAAATAGGAGTCGTCAACGGCGTCTGAATCCGCCTCAGAACAGATATCTTCCTCTGGATTACAATCTGGAGAGGGGTGGGGAGGGTTTGCCATTGAACCCACCATGGAGCGATATCTGCATGACATTGTGTTGCCGCGCAAAACTCTTCTCTTTTTCTCTACATGTTCAGCATGACTGTGTACAATAACTGACATGCATACAAAAAATATGGTGAGATTATGTAAGGAGAGCATGCAGAAATTTAGAGTGATGGTAACAACCAGTGGATGGATCCAAAAATAATGATAGTAGGCTGATGATTGCTTTAAATTAATAAAAAGATAGATGATGATTGCTATACTATTTGTTTCCCACCCAAGATGAACAACATAGGCATACCCTAGGTGAACCAGATACTAGACAGACATACTATTCATTGCTGCCTCGATATGTACCCCACAACTAATTTAGAACTCAAGTTTGAACATTAATTTGGACCTGAGTTGGGAGTCCAAGAGCTGAACAGGACAATAAAGTAGCAGGTAAGTTTAAGCAATGCATAACATAAGCAGAAACAAAAGAGTGTGACCTCTCTTGTGGACCAGTGTACTCCTCAGGTTCATCTGCTGAGTCGATGATGGTGATGCCGTTGGGGTGGGTGCCGGCGGCAGGGAAGGAGATCTGAGGCGGCGAAAGATGGTCAGGAGTCGTGATGTCTGTTTAGGTGGATGCTTCTGTCGATGGAGCGGCTCGGGTGAGGTGGACGACGTCGCGGCAGGAGCAGGACAAACCATAGAAAGTTCCCTTCGACACGTACCTGTAACTGAAGTAATTCTGTAAGGGCTCATTTGGCTTGCATGATTCTTAAAACGCAGGGATAGGAAAAACACTGGAATAGGATAGGAAAATGCACATGGTAAACAAAGCATTTGTAAACACAGGATTTCTATCAACTTGGGTGTTTGGTTTATAGGAATTGGAAGAGCAGAGGAATGCAAAGAAACATGACCAAAATAAAGAGAAACCATATGAAAGCGTGTACAGTTAGAATGTTATTCTGGCACTAATGCACTTGGTCTTGTTTTTATGCATAGGATTTTGAAAAGTAGGTCCAGGTGGATGTTTTGCTTCATTCCTTTCAACAAAATGCATGAATAATTGAATAGTAGAGTGCCATTGGAAAATTCCCTATTGCTATGTTTTTTCGTTGAACCAAAATAGCCCTAATGGATCAACGTGAATGTATAGTAATAAGTGATGCAACAAGTGTACAACCTCTTTGCCATAGCCGTGTCGACCTCAGCATCATTGGGTTGGTCGCTGAAGCAGTTGAGGCAGAGGTGGCTATCGGAAGTGTGGAGGAAGATCTGAGGAATCTGTAGACGGCGTCCAGGGCACTGCTCTATTGTGATGGATCGTTCTATCATTGGAGCAGCTCCGGTGAGCCGTAAGACGTCAAGGCTGAAGCAGCACAAGACAGACATCGTCAATCTCAAGTGGGATTCTAATAGCATCTCTAATAGATGATGTAAAATGGACGTAAAATTAACATCACCAAAAACCAGCTGACTACAATAGATGAGGTAAAAACTGTTGATGTAGGACCTTGATAAGAGGTGTCTAGAGGGGGGGGTGATTAGACACTAAGTACCAAAGTTGCACTTTTTAAGTTTCTTTAAAGTTTAAGTAGAGTTTAGGCACAAGTTTAACATTCACAACACATATCAAGCAAGCATGCAAAGAGTATATGAGAAGCGGAAAGTAAAGCATGCAACTTGCAAGAATGTAAAGGGAAGGGTTTGGAGGATTCAAGCGCAATTGGAGACACGGATGTTTTTGGCATGGTTCCGATAGGTGGTGCTATCGTACATCCACGTTGATGGAGACTTCAACCCACGAAGGGTAACGGTTGCGCGAGTCCACGGAGGGCTCCACCCACGAAGGGTCCACGAAGAAGCAACCTTGTCTATCCCACCATGGCCGTCGCCCATGAAGGAATTGCCTCACTAGCGGTAGATCTTCACGAAGTAGGCGATCTCCTTGCCCTTACAAACTTCTTGGTTAAACTCCACAATCTTTGTCGGAGGCTCCCAAGTGACACCTAGCCAATCTAGGAGACACCACTCTCCAAGAAGTAACAAATGGTGCGTTGATGATGAACTCCTTGCTCTTGTGCTTCAAATGATAGTCTCCCCAACACTCAACTCTCTCTCATAGGATTTGGATCTGGTGGAAAGAGGGTTTGAGTGGAAAGCAACTTGGGGAAGGCTAGAGATCAAGATTCATATGGTGAATATCTTGGCCTCAACACATGAGTAGGTAGTTCTCTCTCAGAAATAGGATGCTGGAAGTGTAGGTTCAGTCTGATGGCTCTCTCCCGAATGAAGAGGATGTGGAGGGGTATATATAGCCTCCACACAAAATCTAACCGTTACACACAATCTACCAAACTCAGTGGGACCGAATCGTTAAACTCGGTCAGACCGATTTAGCAAATAATGTGACCTTTAGGGTTTTCGGTGGGACCGGAATGCAACTCGGTAGGACCGATTCGGTTAGGGTTAGGGCATAACGTAATCTCGGTGAGACCGATTACACAAACTCGGTAGGACCGATTTTGGTAATAAGCTTTCCAGAGAGTTGGTCAGGAAAACTTGGTTTGACCGATTATCAAACTCGGTGGGACCGATTTCGATAATAAGTTAACTAGAGAGTTTGCATTGTAATCTCGGTAGTACCGATTGCTCAAACTCGGTGAGACCGATTTTGATAATGGACATACACAAAGAGATTACAATCCCATCTCGGTGAGACCGAGATCCCTATCGGTGAGACCGATTTGCCTAGGGTTTGTGGCAGTGGCTAAGACATCAAAACTCGGTGGCGCCAGATAGAAAGAATCAGTGGGGCCGAGTTTGACTTTAGGTTTAGGACATATGTGTGGAAGTGGGAAAGTAGTTGAGGGTATTTGGAGCATATCACTAAGCACTTTGAAGCAAGAGGCTCATTAAGCAACACCTCATTCCTCCTTGATAGTATTGGATTTTCCTATAGACTCAATGTGATCTTGGATCACTAAACTCTAAAATGAAGAGTCTTGAGCTTGAAGCTTGAGCCAATCCTTTGTCCTTAGCATCTTGAAGGAGTTCCCACATCCTTTAGTCCATGCCACTCCATTGTTGAACTTATCTGAAACATACTAGATAAAAGTGTTAGTCCAACAAGAGATATGTTGTCATTAATTACCAAAACCACCTAGGGAGCACTTGTGCTTTCAGTTGACTCTGAACTTAACTGTCGAAACTGAAATTTACTGTGGAATCTGAATGCTACTGTCGAAACTAAACGCAATGGTAGCAGAGAGGCACTTGACATGTAGTTTAGGGAGGGCCTGCAGTTCATCTTCAACCTGCACCCCCCTGAGCCGCCAGCCACCACCGGCCCCAGCGCCACCTCGCCGCCCCGAAATAACTCGCTACCGCCGCCCCGGCCAGCCCTCTAGGCCCCCCGCCCCCACCCTGAACCCTAAGATAGATAGTGGGGTACCTCTCCGGCGAGCCCCC
>NC_041385.1:716344547-716347521 GCF_002162155.2 Triticum dicoccoides
ATTCAGTCGACTGAAGTGTGGCTTAATCGGAGCAGAGCAGCAGCACGAGCGAGGGGGAGAGCAGCAGCAGCAGCTGGGTGAGCGAGCAATTAAGCGAGAGCCGGAGCAGTAGCAGCAGCGAGAGCTGGAGCAGCAGCAGCAGATCCGGCTGGTATGGATGCCGCCACCGAAGGGGCCTCACACTGTGGGAGAGCCTCCATGGAGATGTCGCCCGCGGCGCCGGCTTCAAGGTAGCCGCTCCATGGGGGTGCGGGATGGGGCACCGTCGGCGCCAGGAGGTCGAGTTAAGGAGAAGGTGCGATGCGATGAGTGTAGAACCTCTTTGGTGGCGCTGAGTAGGCCTCGGCTTCGTTCGAGGAGTCGGTGAGGATGTTGCGGTTCTGGTGGAGCGGGTTAAGGCGACGTTGTGGGGATGGAGCAGCCGCGATAGATGAGGCGATCATCGGAGCAGCTCCTTGGAGGGGGAGGACGGGGCGGCTGAACCAGCTGGACGGCGAGATGGACGACAGATCCTCATCCGGGGAGGTGGACGAGGGACGTCGAACTGTTGCGATGGACGACGTCATCGGGGAAGAGGCTCCGGCTGGGCAGCGGTGACGAGGCGGACGGAGGAGGGTGGGGTTTCGTGGCTGGAGCGGAGAGGTTATGGCGGCCTGGGATTTCAAATGGCGAAAAGGGGGCGATGGGAGGGGGTGAAGCATGACTTAGGGATGCGCTTGTCCAAAATGTAGGGTGTGTTACAAAAGTACCCCCCCCCACCGATTTGAACTAGCGTCCCTTTCGACTCAGGGTTAGAAGGGGGATTTCGCGTGTCAGGATTTGGCAGCTGGAGGGAGTTTTCGCGTGTGTTGTAATTTCCGGATAGCAAGGCGCAGGTTGTGAAGGGCCAGTTTTGGGAGCACGATATCTGAATTTTCGGGATATAACAAGACGCGGGTTGAATTTTAGGGACAAGCCTAACGTGTAGTAATATTGTACTTGTACGTACCAAATCAATTCGCACTTCCCTCAACCAAAAAGAAAACGAAAAAATAAAACTATTCACACCACACAAAGAGAGAGTCTTGCCCCGTTTTACTATACAAATGCTATTCAAAGCTACTCCCTCCTTCCATCTATATAGGGCCTAATGCGTTTTTTGATGCTAACTTTGACCAAATATTAGAGCAATGATATATGACATGCAACTTACACAAAGCACATCGTTAACTTCGTCTGTGAAAGGTTCTTTTAATGATATAATTTTCACATTGTGCATGTCATGTACTATTAATCTTGTCAATAGTGAAAGGCGGTCTTAAAAATCTCATTACGCCCTATATAGATGGAAGGAGGGAGTATGAATCCATGTTATGTCCGATTAATTTTTTTCGCTTGCTGTATAATGCATGTAACCTACTCATACCAACATTTTAGTGCATTCCAAATGTCTATACTACCACTGCAATTCGAACTAAATTTGAATGCGTTTCTCTATTTCAATAAGAATCTACAATCATGATTGTTGCCAACTTCAATCATCATAGTTTCCTTGCTATCCGCCAGATATAAATCGGACGGCCTATAATGTAGGATGGCAGGCACACCATCAACAACAACTCCGTTTTTTATAAGAGTAGAGATAAAATATATTAAATGTAGTATAACATGTTCATAAACACACCATGTGTATCACCGTTATATATATTCACACATGCGTCGGTTTAAAACACTATGATAAATTCTTCAAATATCCGAATTCGCTTTTTATAATGAAGTATATCTGATCTCTATTCGTCTTTTACACCCACACAACCCTCTTATCTTTGTAGCTAGCGCTAACTTTCTCTTGTGCATGCACACGCCCGCATCCCTCTCACCCTCCCTCAGCATTCTCTAGCTCCATCGCGCAAATTCGTCTTTTCACTTTAGGTCGTTCACCCACGGTGTGTGTAGGCCCCCAGCTCCTTCTTTACGGCACACATCGATCGATATGCCTCTCTAGCCAGGTGTGCCTAGCACAAACACAAGTTTCCCCTCTTCTCTTGTCACCGTCCATGCCTCACTCCCACCACTCTTTTCATCATTCTCGTACTCGCACACTCCTCCCCGCTCGATATAGTATGCCTCTCGTACCACCTCCTACATGCATCCCTCTATCTCTATCCTTCTCCTTGTGCCTCGTTTGCTTCTAACACACACATGCATGTATACCGATCGATCTCCCAACTTATACCTGGATCGACTTTAACTACCCCCCCATCGATCGACGTACCTCACAAGTTATGTCTCTCCTTTCTCTAACAAAGGGCGATTGATCTTCCTATGTAGTTATGTCTGCTTACCATAGCCACATCGTCCCCCCTCATCATTCGTGCATGCCTCCTGACCCGTCTCTCACACGCACGTGCACAGACAACAAGCAGCCATCTCCTCTCTTATTGATATTGCGAGCGTGGCCTCCGTTTGTCTAGCAAGCCTATCCCACCATTTGTTAGAAGCAACTCCACTACCACCCCCTCCAACACTCTAGCTCTGTCTCTCTCCCAACCTTATTCCTCTCCTGCACATACACATGGATGCCGATCGATCTCCCTTAATACATGAGGCAGATCGATCTCCTTAATACATGAGGTAGGCCTCTCTCCTCCTCCACACATATACCAGCCATTTTACCTCTATAGTTAATTGGGCCTCCCTCTTCCCCCACCACACACCGATAGTCGAGCGTTGCAGGTAGGTATCCATGCCACAGAGACAAACTGCACATGTCGCCTCTCACGTGCCAGTAGGTCAGCCACTCTATATCTTTGACATGGGCACACACAAATTCGATGGCACTCTTTATCGATCGCGCGCGTACACACACATCATCATCCCTCTTTTTTATTCTATGGACACCTCAAGCCGGTGATACCTCCACTCTCTCGTGGATCGCCCCCTCTATATATATGTTATATCCATGACTCTATTTCACACACATTGCATATGTTAC